>NW_028270299.1:0-197500 GCF_037043375.1 Chiloscyllium plagiosum | reverse complement strand
GTTAGTCTTTAACATAAGAGGATTTGAGTCCAGGACGGGGGAGATTTCCCTTCAGGCGTCTTGGAGCTTGGTCAGACTACACGTGGAGTTACGTGTGTAGTTCTCGTCTCTTTATTTTCAGCATTGTCATGGAGGAAGTGCAGTAAACGGTTGTTCCCAGGGTTTGGGGGGTGGGGGAGGGGGTGGGGCAGGGGAGGGGAACTGTCCCCTGAAGGGACGTTGGGACAATTTGGGGCCTGGGGGTTTTAAGAACGAGAGGGGAATGGATTTCCTTCGGCCTTACAAAATAGTGAAACGAGTAGATGTGGGTGAGATGGTTTTCCCCAGTCCTGGAGTTGGTGTCCCCTGCCTAGGACCAGGGGACACCGTTTAAAAATAAGGGGAATATCCCTGAGGCATGAGTTGAGGAGAAATATGACCTTACTGAGCGGGTGCTGAACTGCTGGGTGATCTGTGGGAGCTCAGTCACTGAGTGTGTTGAAGGTAGAGATTGAGAGATTCCTGACTCCCATGTGGGGTACAGGGTTATCAGGGATGGGCTGAGCAAAAGGCAGTGAACTGTCAGTCGTCGAACCGAATGGTGGGGCAGGATCGAGGGGCTGAATGGCCTTTTGGGGGACAGACAGGAAAGTTCTGTCACAGGTGGGCAGCGCCAAGGTAGCCCCGCACTGTGGGAGGGTCAGCGCCGAGGGAGCCCCGCACTGTGGGAGGGTCAGCGCTGAGGGAGCCCCGCACTGTGGGAGGGTCAGTGCTGAGGGAGCCCCGCACTGTGGGAGGGTCAGTGCTGAGGGAGCCCCGCACTGTGGGAGGGTCAGTGCTGAGGGAGCCCCGCACTGTGGGAGGGTCAGTGCTGAGGGAGCCAAGCACTGTGGGAGGGTCAGCGCTGAGGGAGCCCCGCACTGTGGGAGGGTCAGCACCGAGGGAGCCCCGCACTGTGGGAGGGTCAGTGCTGAGGGAGCCCCGCACTGTGGGAGGGTCAGTGCTGAGGGAGCCCCGCACTGCGGGAGGGTCAGCGCTGAGGGAGCCCCGCACTGTGGGAGGGTCAGTGCCGAGGGAGCCCCGCACTGTGGGAGGGTCAGCGCTGAGGGAGCCCCGCACTGTGGGAGGGTCAGTGCTGAGGGAGCCCCGCACTGTGGGAGGGTCAGTGCTGAGGGAGCCCCGCACTGTGGGAGGGTCAGTGCTGAGGGAGCCCCGCACTGTGGGAGGGTCAGTGCTGAGGGAGCCCCGCACTGTGGGAGGGTCAGTGCTGAGGGAGCCCCGCACTGTGGGAGGGTCAGTGCTGAGGGAGCCCCGCACTGTGGGAGGGTCAGTGCTGAGGGAGCCCCGCACTGTTGGAGGGTCAGTGCTGAGGGAGCCCTGCACTGTGGGAGGGTCAGTGCTGAGGGAGCCCTGCACTGTGGGAGGGTCAGTGCTGAGGGAGCACCGCAATGTGGGAGGATGAGTGCTGAGGGAGCCCCGCACTGTGGGAGGGTCAGCGCCGAGGGAGCCCCACACTGTGGGGGGGTCAGTGCTGAGGGAGCCCCGCACTGTGGGAGGGTCAGCGCCGAGGGAGCCCCGCACTGTGGGAGGGTCAGCGCTGAGGGAGCCCCGCACTGTGGGAGGGTCAGTGCTGAGGGAGCCCCGCACTGTGGGAGGGTCAGCGCTGAGGGAGCCCCGCACTGTGGGAGGGTCAGCGCTGAGGGAGCCCCGCACTGTGGGAGGGTCAGCGCTGAGGGAGCCCCGCTCTGTGGGAGGGTCAGCACCGAGGGAGCCCCGCACTGTGGGAGGGTCAGTGCTGAGGGAGCCTCGCACTGTGGGAGGGTCAGTGCTGAGGGAGCCCCGCACTGTGGGAGGGTCAGTGCTGAGGGAGCCCCGCAATGTGGGAGGGTCAGCGCTGAGGGAGCCCCACACTGTGGGAGGGTCAGCGCCGAGGGAGCCCCGCACTTTGGGAGGGTCAGCGCTGAGGGAGCACCGCACTGTGGGAAGGTCAGTGCTGAGGGAGCCCCGCACTGTGGGAGGGTCAGTGCTGAGGGAGCCCCGCACTGTGGGAGGGTCAGTGCCGAGGGAGCCCCGCAATGTGGGAGGGTCAGCGCTGAGGGAGCCCCGCACTGTGGGAGGGTTAGCGCTGAGGGAGCCCCGCACTGTGGGAGGGTCAGCACCGAGGGAGCCCCGCACTGTGGGAGGGTCAGCGCTGAGGGAGCCCCGCACTGTGGGAGGGTCAGCACCGAGGGAGCCCCGCACTGTGGGAGGGTCAGCGCCGAGGGAGCCCCGCACTGTGGGAGGGTCAGCGCCGAGGGAGCCCCGCACTGTGGGAGGGTCAGCGCTGAGGGAGCCCCGCACTGTGGGAGGGTCAGTGCTGAGGGAGCCCCGCACTGTGGGAGGGTCAGTGCTGAGGGAGCCCCGCACTGTGGGAGGGTCAGCGCTGAGGGAGCCCCGCACTGTGGGAGGGTCAGTGCTGAGGGAGCCCCGCACTGTGGGAGGGTCAGTGCTGAGGGAGCCCCGCGCTGTGGGAGGGTCAGTGCTGAGGGAGCCCCGCACTGTGGGAGGGTCAGCGCTGAGGGAGCCCCGCACTGTGGGAGGGTCAGTGCTGAGGGAGCCCCGCACTGTGGGAGGGTCAGTGCTGAGGGAGCCCCGCACTGTGGGAGGGTCAGTGCTGAGGGAGCCCCGCACTGTGGGAGGGTCAGTGCTGAGGGAGCCCCGCACTGTGGGAGGGTCAGCACCGAGGGTGCCCCGCACTGTGGGAGGGTCAGCGCTGAGGGAGCCCCGCACTGTGGGAGGGTCAGCACCGAGGGAGCCCCGCACTGTGGGAGGGTCAGCGCTGAGGGAGCCCCGCACTGTGGGAGGGTCAGTGCTGAGGGAGCCCCGCGCTGTGGGAGGGTCAGTGCTGAGGGAGCCCCGCACTGTGGGAGGGTCAGTGCTGAGGGAGCCCCGCACTGTGGGAGGGTCAGTGCTGAGGGAGCCCCGCACTGTGGGAGGGTCAGTGCTGAGGGAGCCCCGCACTGTGGGAGGGTCAGTGCTGAGGGAGGGAGCCCCGCGCTGTGGGAGGGTCAGTGCTGAGGGAGCCCCGCGCTGTGGGTCAGCGCTGAGGGAGCCCCGCACTGCGGGAGGGTCAGCGCTGAGGGAGCCCCGCACTGCGGGAGGGTCAGCGCTGAGGGAGCCCCGCACTGTGGGAGGGTCAGTGCCGAGGGAGCCCCGCACTGTGGGAGGGTCAGCGCTGAGGGAGCCCCGCACTGTGGGAGGGTCAGTGCTGAGGGAGCCCCGCACTGTGGGAGGGTCAGTGCTGAGGGAGCCCCGCACTGTGGGAGGGTCAGTGCTGAGGGAGCCCCGCACTGTGGGAGGGTCAGCGCCGAGGGAGCCCCGCACTGTGGGAGGGTCAGTGCTGAGGGAGTCCCGCACTGTGGGAGGGTCAGTGCCGAGGGAGCCCCGCACTGTGGGAGGGTCAGCGCTGAGGGAGCCCCGCACTGTGGGAGGGTCAGTGCTGAGGGAGCCCCGCACTGAGGGAGGGTCAGCGCTGAGGGGGCCCCGCACTGTGGGAGGGTCAGTGCTGAGGGAGCCCCGCACTGTGGGAGGGTCAGTGCTGAGGGAGCCCCGCACTGTGGGAGGGTCAGCGCTGAGGGAGCCCCGCACTGTGGGAGGGTCAGTGCTGAGGGAGCCCCGCACTGTGGGAGGGTCAGCGCCGAGGGAGCCCCGCACTGTGGGAGGGTCAGTGCTGAGGGAGCCCCGCTCTGTGGGAGGGTCAGCGCTGAGGGAGCCCCGCACTGTGGGAGGGTCAGCACCGAGGGAGCCCCGCACTGTGGGAGGGTCAGCGTGGGACATGAGCTGAGTGGGATATTCCCGGGATTGGGGGCGGGACGGGAACTGGGAAGGAGAGGGTTTGGAGAGTGCCAGCTTTTGTCTGGGATCCAAACAGGATGCTGCTGGCCAGAGGCAGGGACTTCCTTGATGGTAATCTCCCGTGATGGTAATCGTGGCACTGAGCGAGTCCAGTATAAATCCGCGGGCCTGGGCAGCAAGGACACAGTGACCCCTCGCCGGACGTCTCAGGGCAGAGAATCCCGGGCCATGCCTCTGGGGCTGGAGCTGGCGTGCGTGCTGCTGATCCTGGGCACCGCCCGGGCACAGATTCCCATCCAGTGCGGAACGCCGGCCCACGTGGAGAGCGGGGAGTGCTGCCCCACCTTCTGGGGCGACGGCTCACCGTGCGGATCAGCCTCGGGCCGGGGGGTGTGCCAGGACGTCACGGGGGAGACCCCGCAGGAGCGGGCAGAGCGGGAGAGGGAGCAGCGCAACTCGCGGGACTTCCGCCTGTGGTGGCCCACCTACTTCTTCAGGCGTCTGTGCGTGTGCCGGGGGAACTTTGGTGGCGCCGACTGTGGGGAGTGCGCCCACGGCTGGCGGGGGGCAGGGTGCCAGGCCAGGCACATCGTCATCCGCCGGGACATCTCCGCCCTGTCGGAGACAGAGAGGGAGAGGTTCCTGCGCCTCCTGAGCCAGTCAAAGGTGACCATGAGCCAGCGCTACGTCATCTACGCCAGTGGCAGCTCAGCGCCCAACTCCCCCCTGGCCTTCCGTCGCGCCAGCGTCTACGACGTGGCCAACTGGATGCACTACGTCAGCGCCAAGCCCATCAGGACGTCGGCCGAGCCCTATTACGGGCACCGCAGCGCGGCCTTCCCGAGTTGGCACAGGATGTACCTCCTGCACCTGGAGGCGGAGGTCAGGAATCTCACCGGAGACGATACCTTCACCATGCCCGTCTGGTCCTGGGCGGGCAAGGCCGGCTGCGACGTGTGCACCGAGCGGCTCTTTGGCAGCTCCCGGGCCGGAGGGCAGCTCTCCGGGCGTTTCGGCAGTTGGCAGGTGAGCGACGGGCAACGCCAAGGGGTGAGGAAGGCGCCAACTGGATCGGGGGGCGGGCCAGATGGATGGGATGCAGTGCCGGGGGGAATGTCACGCCAAGGGGAGAGGAAGGCGCCAACTGGATAGGGGAGCGGGCCAGATGGATGGGATGCAGTGCCGGGGGGAATGTCACGCCAAGGGGAGAGGAAGGCGCCAACTGGATAGGGGAGCGGGCCAGATGGATGGGATGCAGTGCCGGGGGGAATGTCACGCCAAGGGGAGAGGAAGGCGCCAACTGGTTGCGGGGGGCAGATGGATGGGATGCAGTGCCGGGGGGAATGTCACGCCAAGGGGAGAGGAAGGCACCAACTGGATAGGGCCAGACCGTGATGGATGGGATGCAGTGCCGGGGGGAATGTCACGCCAAGGGGAGAGGAAGGCGCCAACTGGTTGGGGGGGGCAGATGGATGGGATGCAGTGCCGGGGGGAATGTCACGCCAAGGGGAGAGGAAGGCACCAACTGGATAGGGCCAGACCGTGATGGATGGGATGCAGTGCCGGGGGGAATGTCACGCCAAGGGGAGAGGAAGGCGCCAACTGGTTGCGGGGGGCAGATGGATGGGATGCAGTGCCGGGGGGAATGTCACGCCAAGGGGAGAGGAAGGCACCAACTGGATAGGGGAGCGGGCCAGATGGATGGGATGCAGTGCCGGGGGGAATGTCATCCAATGGGACCATTGTTGGGGGTGGGGGGGGAGGGATGGGGGAGGCTGTGCGGCGTCAGGATATTTTGGGAATGACAAGGTCGGGTGCCGACAGGCCGTGACTGGGGGTGGGGGCACGCAGCAGGCCATTCGGCCCCTCACGGGGTCCGCTTGCCCGGAATCCAAGATGGCCCTCGCTCGATTGGTCGGAGGGCTTGGCTGAGGTGTGCTTCGATCAGATATTCTCTCTCTCCCGCCCCCCTCAACTCCCCATATCATCCCATATCCCCACCGCCCCCCCCCCACTCCACACCCCACCCCAGACAGTATCGGGAGCCTCTCTTCCACCCCTCCCCCCCAATTGGTCGCATCAATCGGGATCTTGCTGTGCCCGGGCGGAACAGGCTCCCGGTTCGCGGAGGAGGCTGAACTTGGGGAGGGGAGAGGCGGTGAAATGGGAAGGGGGTGGGTGTTTGGAGGGGGGTGATGGAGAAGGCAGTCCGGGATTCCAGGATGAGTGCTGAGCACTCGGGGAGAGTGGGGCCGAGATGGGGCAGATACAGTTTAATACGCGGTGGGGGGGGGGGGGAGAGAGAGACAGAGAGAGAGAGAGAGAGAGAGAGAGAGAGAGAGAGAGAGAGAGAGAGACAGAGAGAGAGAGAGACAGAGAGAGAGAGAGAGAGAGAGAGACAGAGAGAGAGAGAGAGAGAGAGAGAGAGAGAGAGACAGAGAGAGAGAGAGAGAGACAGACAGACAGAGAGAGAGAGAGACAGAGAGAGAGAGAGAGACAGAGAGAGAGAGAGAGAGCAAAGCATAGAGGAATTCACTTTAATCAGGAATAAGGCGCCAGTGTAGAGAGAGCTTTACTCTGTATCTAACCCCGTGCTGTCCCTGTCCCTGGGATGGGGGGACAGTGTAGAGGGAGCTTTACTCTGTATCTAACCCCGTGCTGTCCCTGTCCCTGGGATGGGGGGACAGTGTAGAGGGAGCTTTACTCTGTATCTAACCCCATGCTGTCCCTGTCCCTGGGATGGGGGGGACAGTGTAGAGGGAGCTTTACTCTGTATCTGACCCCGTGCTATCCCTGTCCCTGGGATGGGGGGGACAGTGTAGAGGGAGCTTTACTCTGTATTTAACCCCGTGCTGTCCCTGTCCCTGGGATGGAGGGACAGTGTAGAGGGAGCTTTACTCTGTATCTAACCCCGTGCAGTCCCTGTCACTGGGATGGGGGGACAATGTAGAGGGAGCTTTACTCTGTATCTGACCCTGTGCTGTCCCCCTCCCTGGGATGGGGGGACAATGTAGAGGGAGCTTTACTCTGTATCTAACCCCGTGCAGTCCCTGTCACTGGGATGGGGGGACAGTGTAGAGGGAGCTTTACTCTGTATCTAACCCCGTGCTGTCCCTGTCCCTGGGATGGGGGGGACAGTGTAGAGGGAGCCTTACTCTGTATCTAACCCCGTGCTATCCCTGTCCCTGGGATGGGGGGGACAGTGTAGAGGGAGCTTTACTCTGTATTTAACCCCGTGCTGTCCCTGTCCCTGGGATGGAGGGACAGTGTAGAGGGAGCTTTACTCTGTATCTAACCCCGTGCAGTCCCTGTCACTGGGATGGGGGGACAATGTAGAGGGAGCTTTACTCTGTATCTGACCCGGTGCTGTCCCCCTCCCTGGGATGGGGGGACAATGTAGAGGGAGCTTTACTCTGTATCTAACCCCCTGCAGTCCCTGTCACTGGGATGGGGGGACAATGTAGAGGGAGCTTTACTCTGTATCTAACCCCGTGCTGTCCCTGTCCCTGGGATGGGGGGGGTCAGTGTAGAGGGAGCTTTACTCTGTATCTAACCCCGTGCAGTCCCTGTCACTGGGATGGGGGGACAATGTAGAGGGAGCTTTACTCTGTATCTAACCCCGTGCAGTCCCTGTCACTGGGATGGGGGGACAATGTAGAGGGAGCTTTACTCTGTATCTGACCCGGTGCTGTCCCCCTCCCTGGGATGGGGGGACAATGTAGAGGGAGCTTTACTCTGTATCTAACCCCGTGCAGTCCCTGTCACTGGGATGGGGGGACAATGTAGAGGGAGCTTTACTCTGTATCTAACCCCGTGCTGTCCCTGTCCCTGGGATGGGGGGGTCAGTGTAGAGGGAGCTTTACTCTGTATCTAACCCCGTGCAGTCCCTGTCACTGGGATGGGGGGACAATGTAGAGGGAGCTTTACTCTGTATCTAACCCCGTGCTGTCCCTGTCCCTGGGATGCGGGGGGACAGTGTAGAGGGAGCTTTACTCTGTAACTAACCCTGTGCTGTCCCTGTCCCTGGGATGGAGGGACAGTGTAGAGAGAGCTTTACTCTGTATCTAACCCCGTGCAGTCCGTCACTGGGATGGGGGGACAATGTAGAGGGAGCTTTACTCTGTATCTAACCCTGTGCAAACCCTGTCCCTGGGATGGAGGGACAGTGTAGAGAGAGCTTTACTCTGTATCTAACCCCGTGCAGTCCCTGTCACTGGGATGGGGGGACAATGTAGAGGGAGCTTTACTCTGTATCTAACCCCGTGCTGTCCCTGTCCCTGGGCTGGGGGGGACAGTGTAGAGGGAGCTTTCCTCTGTATCTAACCCCGTGCTGTCCCTGTCCCTGGGGAGTGTATGATGATGGGATAGTTGCTAAGAATTTGAACGAGTATACTGGAGAGTTGAAAGTATATAATGTTTGGCTGTGAAACAGATACCTGAGTTTTGGTTGCTGGTTTGACAACAATTTGAATTAACCCATCAGGTTGAATTAAGCCCCAGGATACCAAAACCCGATCAAGTTTGAATTTATAGTTTTGCCAATATCGAACCAATGGGCCGATCTGATGTTGGTGTTATAAAAAAGACAGGCATATTGTACATTGGAGAGAGAGTGAAACTGCCCTTGAGAGTGAGAGAACAAAGACACTGAAACACTCCCTGTCAAAGGTACCTTTTCACTTCAAACATATTCACAGTAATAAGACAGAAGACAACCCAGGGAAATCCTCAGCCAGGAGAAGACAGACACAGAAGATGATAGCCGCGCTGTAGTTTTCAAATTAAAGTGATGTGATTTTAATAAGTGTTTTGTCGGAACAGTATATTGTTATAGAGTTGGAGACAGGTAATAAGCCACTCAGAGAAAGGTTGGGGATGGCGCTTAGAGCTCTGAAAACTTGTGCGAAAATGTTCACTTTTAGCTTTAAAGAATAAATTGATGTTATATTATTTAAATAGAGGAATTTGTGAGTTCTCTGCCCATCAGACTGACAGATGACGAGCCAAGGTGAGCTACTCGGGGGAGGGGCTAATGAGCAGAGAGGCAGACGGCTGCGTCATGACAAAGAGTAGAGGGAGCTTTACTCTGTATCTGACCCCGTGCTGTCCCTGTCCCTGGGGGAGTGTGAGTGTGACAGAGGGTCCCTCTGTATCTGACCCCGTGCTGTCCCTGTCCCCGGGGGGAGTGTGTGTGTGACAGAGGGTCCCTCTGTATCTGACCCCGTGCTGTCCCTGACCCCGGGGGGAGTGTGTGTGTGACAGAGGGTCCCTCTGTATCTGACCCCGTGCTGTCCCTGTCCCCGGGGGGAGTGTGTGTGTGACAGAGGGTCCCTCTGTATCTGACCCCGTGCTGTCCCTGTCCCCGGGGGGAGTGTGTGTGTGACAGACAGAGGGTCCCTCTGTATCTGACCCCGTGCTGTCCCTGTCCCCGGGGGGAGTGTGTGTGTGACAGAGGGTCCCTCTGTATCTGACCCCGTGCTGTCCCTGTCCCCGGGGGGAGTGTGTGTGTGACAGAGGGACCCTCTGTATCTGACCCCGTGCTGTCCCTGTCCCCGGGGGGAGTGTGTGTGTGACAGAGGGTCCCTCTGTATCTGACCCCGTGCTGTCCCTGTCCCCGGGGGGAGTGTGTGTGTGACAGAGGGTCCCTCTGTATCTGACCCTGTGCTGTACCTGTCCCCGGGGGAGTGTGTGTGTGACAGAGGGTCCCTCTGTATCTGACCCCGTGCTGTCCCTGTCCCCGGGGGGAGTGTGTGTGTGTGACAGAGGGTCCCTCTGTATCTGACCCCGTGCTGTCCCTGTCCCCGGGGGGAGTGTGTGTGTGTGACAGAGGGTCCCTCTGTATCTGACCCCGTGCTGTCCCTGTCCCTGGGGGGAGTGTGTGTGTGTGACAGAGGGTCCCTCTGTATCTGACCCCGTGCTGTCCCTGTCCCCGGGGGGAGTGTGTGTGACAGACAGAGGGTCCCTCTGTATCTGACCCCGTGCTGTCCCTGTCCCCAGGGGGAGTGTGTGTGTGACAGAGGGTCCCTCTGTATCTGACCCCGTGCTGTCCCTGTCCCCGGGGGGAGTGTGTGTGTGTGACAGAGGGTCCCTCTGTATCTGACCCCGTGCTGTCCCTGTCCCCGGGGGAGTGTGTGTGTGACAGAGGGTCCCTCTGTATCTGACCCCGTGCTGTCCCTGTCCCCGGGGGGAGTGTGTGTGACAGACAGAGGGTCCCTCTGTATCTGACCCCGTGCTGTCCCTGACCCCGGGGGGAGTGTGTGTGTGACAGACAGAGGGTCCCTCTGTATCTGACCCCGTGCTGTCCCTGTCCCCGGGGGGAGTGTGTGTGTGTGACAGAGGGTCCCTCTGTATCTGACCCGGTGCTGTCCCTGTCACCGGGGGGAGTGTGTGTGTGACAGAGGGTCCCTCTGTATCTGACCCCGTACTGTCCCTGTCCCCGGGGGGAGTGTGTGTGTGACAGAGGGTCCCTCTGTATCTGACCCCGTGCTGTCCCTGTCCCCGAGGGGAGTGTGTGTGTGACAGAGGGTCCCTCTGTATCTGACCCCGTGCTGTCCCTGTCCCCGAGGGGAGTGTGTGTGTGACAGAGGGTCCCTCTGTATCTGACCCCGTGCTGTCCCTGTCCCCGAGGGGAGTGTGTGTGTGACAGAGGGTCCCTCTGTATCTGACCCCGTGCTGTCCCTGTCCCCGAGGGGAGTGTGTGTGTGACAGAGGGTCCCTCTGTATCTGACCCCGTGCTGTCCCTGTCCCCGAGGGGAGTGTGTGTGTGACAGAGGGTCCCTCTGTATCTGACCCCGTGCTGTCCCTGTCCCGGGGGGAGTGTGTGTGTGTGACAGAGGGTCCCTCTGTATCTGACCCCGTGCTGTCCCTGTCCCCGGGGGGAGTGTGTGTGTGACAGACAGAGGGTCCCTCTGTATCTGACCCCGTGCTGTCCCTGTCCCCGGGGGGAGTGTGTGTGTGACAGAGGGTCCCTCTGTATCTGACCCCGTGCTGTCCCTGTCCCCGGGGGGAGTGTGTGTGTGTGACAGAGGGTCCCTCTGTATCTGACCCCGTGCTGTCCCTGTCCCAGGGGGGAGTGTGTGTGTGTGACAGAGGGTCCCTCTGTATCTGACCCCGTGCTGTCCCTGACCCCGGGGGGAGTGTGTGTGTGACAGACAGAGGGTCCCTCTGTATCTGACCCCGTGCTGTCCCTGTCCCCGGGGGGATTGTGTGTGTGACAGAGGGTCCCTCTGTATCTGACCCCGTGCTGTCCCTGTCATCGGGGGGAGTGTGTGTGTGACAGAGGGTCCCTCTGTATCTGACCCCGTGCTGTCCCTGTCCCCGGGGGGAGTGTGTGTGTGACAGAGGGTCCCTCTGTATCTGACCCCGTGCTGTCCCTGTCATCGGGGGGAGTGTGTGTGTGACAGAGGGTCCCTCTGTATCTGACCCCGTGCTGTCCCTGTCCCCGGGGGGAGTGTGTGTGTGACAGAGGGACCCTCTGTATCTGACCCCGTGCTGTCCCTGTCCCCGGGGGGAGTGTGTGTGTGACAGAGGGTCCCTCTGTATCTGACCCCGTGCTGTCCCTGTCCCTAGGGGGAGTGTGTGTGACAGACAGAGGGTCCCTCTGTATCTGACCCCGTGCTGTCCCTGTCCCCAGGGGGAGTGTGTGTGTGACAGAGGGTCCCTCTGTATCTGACCCCGTGCTGTCCCTGTCCCCGGGGGGAGTGTGTGTGTGTGACAGAGGGTCCCTCTGTATCTGACCCCGTGCTGTCCCTGTCCCCGGGGGGAGTGTGTGTGTGACAGACAGAGGGTCCCTCTGTATCTGACCCCGTGCTGTCCCTGTCCCCGGGGGGAGGGGGAGTGTGTGTGACAGAGGGTCCCTCTGTATCTGACCCCGTGCTGTCCCTGTCCCTGGGGGGAGTGTGTGTGTGACAGACAGAGGGTCCCTCTGTATCTGACCCCGTGCTGTCCCTGTCCCCGGGGGGAGTGTGTGTGTGACAGAGGGTCCCTCTGTATCTGACCCCGTGCTGTCCCTGTCCCCGGGGGGAGTGTGTGTGTGACAGAGGGACCCTCTGTATCTGACCCCGTGCTGTCCCTGTCCCCGGGGGGAGTGTGTGTGTGACAGAGGGACCCTCTGTATCTGACCCCGTGCTGTCCCTGTCCCCGGGGGGAGTGTGTGTGTGACAGAGGGTCCCTCTGTATCTGACCCCGTGCTGTCCCTGTCCCCGGGGGGAGGGGGAGTGTGTGTGACAGAGGGTCCCTCTGTATCTGACCCCGTGCTGTCCCTGTCCCTGGGGGGAGTGTGTGTGTGACAGACAGAGGGTCCCTCTGTATCTGACCCCGTGCTGTCCCTGTCCCCGGGGGGAGTGTGTGTGTGACAGAGGGTCCCTCTGTATCTGACCCCGTGCTGTCCCTGTCCCCGGGGGGAGTGTGTGTGTGACAGAGGGTCCCTCTGTATCTGACCCCGTGCTGTCCTTGTCCCCGGGGGGAGTGTGTGTGTGACAGACAGAGGGTCCCACTGTATCTGACCCCGTGCTGTCCCTGTCCCCGGGGGGAGTGTGTGTGTGACAGAGGGTCCCTCTGTATCTGACCCCGTGCTGTCCCTGTCTCTGGGGGGAGTGTGTGTGTGACAGAGGGTCCCTCTGTATCTGACCCCATGCTGTCCCTGTCCCCGGGGGGAGTGTGTGTGTGTGACAGAGGGTCCCTCTGTATCTGACCCCGTGCTGTACCTGTCCCCAGGGGGAGTGTGTGTGTGTGACAGAGGGTCCCTCTGTATCTGACCCCGTGCTGTCCCTGTCCCCAGGGGGAGTGTGTGTGTGTGACAGAGGGTCCCTCTGTATCTGACCCCGTGCTGTACCTGTCCCCAGGGGGGAGTGTGTGTGTGACAGAGGGTCCCTCTGTATCTGACCCCGTGCTGTCCCTGTCCCTGAGGGGAGTGTGTGTGTGACAGAGGGTCCCTCTGTATCTGACCCCGTGCTGTCCCTGTCCCCGGGGGGAGTGTGTGTGTGACAGACAGAGGGTCCCTCTGTATCTGACCCCGTGCTGTCCCTGTCCCCGGGGAGAGTGTGTGTGTGACAGACAGAGGGTCCCTCTGTATCTGACCCCGTGCTGTCCCTGTCCCCGGGGGGAGTGTGTGTGTGACAGAGGGTCCCTCTGTATCTGACCCCGTGCTGTCCCTGTCCCCGGGGAGAGTGTGTGTGTGACAGAGAGTCCCTCTGTATCTGACCCCGTGCTGTCCCTGTCCCTGGGGGGAGTGTGTGTGTGACAGAGGGTCCCTCTGTATCTGACCCCGTGCTGTCCCTGTCCCCGGGGGGAGTGTGTGTGTGACAGAGGGTCCCTCTGTATTTGACCCCGTGCTGTCCCTGTCCCCGGGGGGAGTGTGTGTGTGACAGAGGGTCCCTCTGTATCTGACCCCGTGCTGTCCCTGTCCCTGGGGGGAGTGTGTGTGTGACAGAGGGTCCCTCTGTATCTGACCCCATGCTGTCCCTGTCCCCGGGGGGGAGTGTGTGTGTGACAGAGGGTCCCTCTGTATCTGACCCCGTGCTGTCCCTGTCCCTGGGGGGAGTGTGTGTGTGACAGAGGGTCCCTCTGTATCTGACCCCGTGCTGTCCCTGTCCCCGGGGGGAGTGTGTGTGTGTGTGTGTGTGTGACAGAGGGTCCCTCTGTATCTGACCCCGTGCTGTCCCTGTCCCCGGGGGGAGTGTGTGTGACAGAGGGTCCCTCTGTATCTGACCCCGTGCTGTCCCTGTCCCCGGGGGGAGTGTGAGTGTGTGACAGAGGGTCCCTCTGTATCTGACCCCGTGCTGTCCCTGTCCCCGGGGGGAGTGTGTGTGACAGAGGGTCCCTCTGTATCTGACCCCGTGTTGTCCCTGTCCCCGGGGGGAGTGTGTGTGTGTGACAGAGGGTCCCTCTGTATCTGACCCCGTGCTGTCCCTGTCCCCGGGGGGAGTGTTTGTGACAGACAGAGGGTCCCTCTGTATCTGACCCCGTGCTGTCCCTGTCCCCGGGGGGAGTGTGTGTGTGACAGAGGGTCCCTCTGTATCTGACCCCGTGCTGTCCCTGTCCCCGGGGGGAGTGTGTGTGTGACAGAGGGTCCCTCTGTATCTGACCCCGTGCTGTCCCTGTCCCCGGGGGGAGTGTGTGTGTGACAGACAGAGGGTCCCTCTGTATCTGACCCCGTGCTGTCCCTGTCCCCGGGGGGAGTGTGTGTGTGACAGACAGAGGGTCCCTCTGTATCTGACCCCGTGCTGTCCCTGTCCCTGGGGGAGTGTGTGTGTGACAGAGGGTCCCTCTGTATCTGACCCCGTGCTGTCCCTATCCCCGGGGGGAGTGTGTGTGTGACAGAGGGTCCCTCTGTATCTGACCCCGTGCTGTCCCTGTCCCCGGGGGGAGTGTGTGTGTGTGACAGAGGGTCCCTCTGTATCTGACCCCGTGCTGTCCCTGTCCCCGGGGGGAGTGTGTGTGTGACAGACAGAGGGTCCCTCTGTATCTGACCCTGTGCTGTCCCTGTCCCCGGGGGGAGTGTGTGTGTGACAGACAGAGGGTCCCTCTGTATCTGACCCCGTGCTGTCCCTGTCCCCGGGGGGGAGTGTGTGTGACAGAGGGTCCCTCTGTATCTGACCCCGTGCTGTCCCTGTCCCCGGGGGGAGTATGTGTGTGACAGACAGAGGGTCCCTCTGTATCTGACCCCGTGCTGTCCCTGTCCCCGGGGGGAGTATGTGTGTGACAGAGGGTCCCTCTGTATCTGACCCCGTGCTGTCCCTGTCCCCGGGGGGAGTGTGTGTGTGTGACAGAGGGTCCCTCTGTATCTGACCCCGTGCTGTCCCTGTCCCCGGGGGCAGTGTGTGTGACAGAGGGTCCCTCTGTATCTGACCCCGTGCTGTCCTTGTCCCCGGGGGGAGTGTGTGTGTGACAGACAGAGGGTCCCTCTGTATCTGACCCCGTGCTGTCCCTGTCCCCGGGGGGAGTGTGTGTGTGTGACAGACAGAGGGTCCCTCTGTATCTGACCCCGTGCTGTCCTTGTCCCCGGGGGGAGTGTGTGTGTGACAGAGGGTCCCTCTGTATCTGACCCCGTGCTGTCCCTGTCCCCGGGGGGAGTATGTGTGTGACATAGGGTCCCTCTGTATCTGACCCCGTGCTGTCCCTGTCCCCGGGGGGAGTGTGTGTGTGTGACAGAGGGTCCCTCTGTATCTGACCCCGTGCTGTCCCTGTCCCCGGGGGGAGTGTGTGTGTGACAGAGGGTCCCTCTGTATCTGACCCCGTGCTGTCCCTGTCCCCGGGGGGAGTGTGTGTGTGACAGAGGGTCCCTCTGTATCTGACCCCGTGCTGTCCCTGTCCCCGGGGGGAGTGTGTGTGTGTGACAGAGGGTCCCTCTGTATCTGACCCCGTGCTGTCCCTGTCCCTGGGGGGAGTGTGTGTGTGACAGACAGAGGGTCCCTCTGTATCTGACCCCGTGCTGTACCTGTCCCCGGGGGGGAGTGTGTGTGTGTGACAGAGGGTCCCTCTGTATCTGACCCCGTGCTGTCCCTGTCTCTGGGGGGGGGGGGGTGGGGGGGGGGTGAGTGTGTGTGATATCTGACCCCATGTATTGTTGGTCTTGCCGTTGTCTCTCTGCAGGTTTTCTGCCCCAATGATGGAGTGAACAGGTTCAGCATGAACGTGGTGTGCCCCCCAGGGTCGGGGGGCCCAATTCGCCGTCTGAACCAATTCGATGAGCGGTTCAACTCTTTGCCGACGCTGGCTGACCTCACGGCCTGCCTGCGGATCAGCTCCTTCGACAGCGCGCCCTATGCCCTGTTCAGCAGGAACTCTTTCCGGTCCGCCATCGAAGGTAACCCTGACGCTCGGGTCAACACAGGCCTACCCATCGCCAATTCCCTACTCCCCCCGTCTGCCGCTGAGCCTGACTCAGCGATCCTGGTTGTGCACGCTGGGACTGCGCACTCCGCACGGAAACCCTTCCCCCATCCCCTACACCAGCCCAAACATCCCCTGGGGGGGGGGGGGAAGGTCTGCTGGACCCTGTGAGGGCTCAGTGGGTGACACTGCTGCCACACGGTGCCAGGGAGCCGAGATCAACTCCAGCCTTGGGCGCCTGCACTTTGCACGTCCTCCCTACTGCCTGCCTGCACTTTCTCCGGGTTCCCCCATAATCCAAACGTGTACGCGTTAGGGTGGGATCGGCCGTGGGGGAAATTGTCCCGTAGTGCCCAGGGATGTGCAGGTTAGGGTGGGATTGGTCGTGGGGAAATTGTCCCGTAGTGCCCAGGGATGTGCAGGTTAGGGTGGGATCGGCCGTGGGGAAATTGTCCCGTTGTGCTCAGGGATGTGCGGGTTGGCCGTGGGGAAATTGTCCCGTAGTGCCCAGGGATGTGCAGGTTAGGGTGGGATTGGCCATGGGGAAATTGTCCCGTAGTGCCCAGGGATGTGCGGGTTAGGGTGGATCGGCCGTGGGGAAATTGTCCCGTAGTGCCCAGGGATGTGTAGGTTAGGGTGGGATTGGCCGTGGGGATATTGTCCCGTAGTGCCCAGGGATGTACAGGTTAGGGTGGGTTGGCCGTGGGGAAATTGTCCCGTAGTGCCCAGGGATGTACAGGTTAGGGTGGATTGGCCATGGGGAAATTGTCCCGCAGTGCCCAGGGATGTGCAGGTTAGGGTGGGATCGGCCGTGGGGGAAATTGTCCCGTAGTGCCCAGGGATGTGCAGGTTAGGGTGGGATCGGCCGTGGGGAAATTGTCCCGTAGTGCCCAGGGATGTGTAGGTTAGGGTGGGATCGGCCGTGGGGAAATTGTCCCGTAGTGCCCAGGGATGTGTAGGTTAGGGTGTATTGGCCGTGGGGGAAATTGTCCCGTAGTGCCCAGGGATGTGCAGGTTAGGGTGGGATTGGCCGTGGGAAATTGTCCCGTAGTGCCCAGGGATGTGCGGGTTAGGGTGGGTTGGCCGTGGGGAAATTGTCCCGTAGTGCCCAGGGATGTGCAGCTTAGGGTGGGTTGGCCATGGGGAAATTGTCCTGTAGTGCCCAGGGATGTGCAGGTTAGGGTGGATTGGCCGTGGGGATATTGTCCCGTACTGCCCAGGGATGTGCAGCTTAGGGTGGGTTGGCCATGGGGAAATTGTCCCGTAGTGCCCAGGGATGTGCGGGTTAGGGTGGATTGGCCGTGGGGAAATTGTCCCGTAGTGCCCAGGGATGTGCAGGTTAGGGTGGGTCAGCTGTGGGGAAATTGTCCCGTAGTGCCCAGGGATGTGTAGGTTAGGGTGGGATTGGCCGTGGGGAAATTGTCCCCTAGTGCCCAGGGATGTGCAGGTTAGGGTGGATTGGCCGTGGGGAAATTGTCCCGTAGTACCCAGGGATGTGCAGGTTAGGGTGGATTGGCCGTGGGGAAATTGTCCCGTAGTGCCCAGGGATGTACAGGTTAGGGTGGGATTGGCCATGGGAAATTGTCCCGTAGTGCCCAGGGATGTGCAGGTTAGGGTGGATTGGCCGTGGGGAAATTGTCCCGTAGTGCCCAGGGATGTGCAGGTTAGGGTGTATTGGCCGTGGGGGAAATTGTCCCGTAGTGCCCAGGGATGTGCAGGTTAGGGTGGGATTGGCCGTGGGAAATTGTCCCGTAGTGCCCAGGGATGTGCGGGTTAGGGTGGGTTGGCCGTGGGGAAATTGTCCCGTAGTGCCCAGGGATGTGCAGCTTAGGGTGGGTTGGCCATGGGGAAATTGTCCTGTAGTGCCCAGGGATGTGCAGGTTAGGGTGGGTTGGCCATGGGGATATTGTCCCGTACTGCCCAGGGATGTGCAGCTTAGGGTGGGTTGGCCATGGGGAAATTGTCCCGTAGTGCCCAGGGATGTGCGGGTTAGTGTGGATTGGCCGTGGGGAAATTGTCCCGTAGTGCCCAGGGATGTGCAGGTTAGGGTGGGTCAGCTGTGGGGAAATTGTCCCGTAGTGCCCAGGGATGTGTAGGTTAGGGTGGGATTGGCCGTGGGGAAATTGTCCCCTAGTGCCCAGGGATGTGCAGGTTAGGGTGGATTGGCCGTGGGGAAATTGTCCCGTAGTACCCAGGGATGTGCAGGTTAGGGTGGATTGGCCGTGGGGAAATTGTCCCGTAGTGCCCAGGGATGTACAGGTTAGGGTGGGATTGGCCATGGGAAATTGTCCCGTAGTGCCCAGGGATGTGCAGGTTAGGGTGGATTGGCCGTGGGGAAATTGTCCCGTAGTGCCCAGGGATGTGCAGGTTAGGGTGGGATTGGCCGTGGGGAAATTGTCCTGTAGTGCCCAGGGATGTACAGGTTAGGGTGGATTGGCCGTGGGGAAATTGTCCCGTAGTGCCCAGGGATGTGCAGGTTAGGGTGGGATTGGCCGTGGGGAAATTGTCCCGTAGTGCCCAGGGATGTGCAGGTTAGGGTGGATTGGCTGTGGGATATTGTCCCATGGGAGGGAACACCTACTTTGTGCCAACCCCATCGATTCCCCACTTTCCCCAACTGGCACCCTCTCATCGCGATCCCCTCTCGACCACCTTAAAACCCATAGCGAGTCTCTGTCAATGCTCATTCGTGTCTCTCTCTCTCTCTCACACACACACACACACACACAGAGTCGTGCAGCACGCAAACAGGCCACGGCCAGTCCGTGCTGACCCTAATCCCAAACTAAACTCATCCCACACCTGCCCCAGCTCCTGGTCCATATCCCTCCCAAACCCTTTCCTGGTCACGTTCCTTATCCCTATGTCTTTCCCATGTTCCCACGTTCCCCCACGTCCTCAGGAAGGTCACCCCACGCCCTGTCTGTGTATAACAGTCGTCCCCCCCACCCCTCGTGTCTTTATTAAATGTCTCCCCTTAAAACTAGTCTTCAAATCCCCCCATCTGGGGGGAACAGACCTATCCCATTAACCCTATCCATACCCCCTTGTGATTTTATAAATCTCTTTTACCTCAGCCTCCGACACTCCAGGGTAAACAGCCCCAGCCTCTCCCTGTAGCTCACACCCTCCGTTCCCGGGAGGTAAATCTCTGGGGAGCCCTCTCCGGGTTCATAATCTCCTTGCCGTACCAGAACGGGACACAGTATTCCTGATGAGGCCTCACCAACGTCCCTGTCCTGCCTCAATGTCACGTCCCCACCTCCTGACACTCAAGGTTATGCACTTCAGTAAGGCGTTCCCCGCGGGAGACTGGTGAGCAAGGTTAGATCTCATGGAATACAGGGAGAACTAGCCATTTGGATACAGAACTGGCTCAAAGGTAGAAGACAGAGGGTGGTGGTGGAGGGTTGTTTTTCAGGCTGGAGGCCTGTGACCAGTGGAGTGCCACAGGATCGGTGCTGGGCCCTCTACTTTTTGTCATTTACATAAATGATTTGGATGCGAGCATAACAGGTACAGTTAGTAAGTTTGCAGATGACCCCAAAATTACAGGTGTAGTGGACAGCGAAGAGGGTTACCTCAGATTACAACAGGATCTGGACCAGATGGGCCAATGGGCTGAGAAGTGGCAGATGGAGTTTAATTCAGATAAATGCGAGGTGCTGCATTTTGGGAAAGCAAATCTTAGCAGGACTTATACACTTAATGGTAAGGTCCTGGGGAGTGTTGCTGAACAAAGAGACCTTGGAGTGCAGGTTCATAGCTCCTTGAAAGTGGAGTCGCAGGTAGATAGGATAGTGAAGGCAGCGTTTGGTATGCTTTCCTTTATTGGTCAGAGTATTGAGGACAGGAGTTGGGAGGACATGTTGCGGCTGTACAGGACATCGGTTAGGGGCCGCTGTTGGAATATTGCGTGCAATTCTGGTCTCCTTCCGATCGGAAAGATGTTGTGAAACTTGAAATGGTTCAGAAAAGATTTACAAGGAGGTTGGAGGGTCGGAGGATCTGAGCTACAGGGAGAGGCTGAACAGGCTGGGGCTGTTTTCCCTGGAGCATCGGAGGCTGAGGGGTGACCTTATAGAGGTTTACAAAATTGAGGGGCATGGATAGGGTAAATAGACAAGGTCTTTCCCCCTGGGGTGGGGGAGCCCAGAACTAGAGGTTTATAAAATCACGAGGGGGACATGGATAGGGTAAATAGACAAGGTCTTTTCCCCCTGGGGTGGGGGAGTCCAGAACTAGAGGGTTATAAAATCACGAGGGGGACATGGATAGGGTAAATAGACAAGGTCTTTTCCCCCTGGGGTGGGGGAGCCCAGAACTAGAGGGTTATAAAATCACGAGGGGGACGTGGATAGGGTAAATAGACTAGGTCTTTTCCCCCTGGGGTGGGGGAGCCCAGAACTAGAGGGTTATAAAATCACGAGGGGGACATGGATAGGGTAAATAGACAAGGTCTTTTCCCCCCTGGGGTGGGGGAGCCTAGAACTAGAGGGGCATAGGTTTAAGGTGAGAGGCAGAAAGGGACCTGAGGGGTAACGTTTTCCCCCAGGGGGGTGGTACGTGTGTGGAACGAGCTGCCAGAGGAAGTGGTGGAGGATGGTACAATGACAACAGCGTGGGGGGGACGTGAACAGGAAGGGTTTGGAGGGATATGGGCCGGCTGCTGGCTGAAGGGGGCTAGACTGGGTTGGGATATCTGGGCTAGCATGGACGGGCCGGGGCCCGAAGGGGTCCGTTTCCGTGCTGGACAGCTCTGCAGGCTGGAGCGAATTCATGCGGTCCTCCTGGGAACGGTCTTCGAGTCGAGGAAGGTGGGGGGGGGGGGGGGGGATGGGGGTGAAACTGAACCCGCGCACCTCCGTAATGTTGCCCCCCCCCCTCCCATTCCTCACCCGTGGTCCTCTGTCTCCCCGTGTCTGGCGCAGGATACTCGGACCCTCAGAACCCGGGCGAACAGAGCGTCGGAATGCACAACCTCATCCATATCTTCTGCGGCGGCACGCTCAACAATATCTTCGAGGCCAGCAACGACCCCCTCTTCGGACCCATCCACGCCTACATCGACATGTGAGTGACCGCGGCTCTCTCCCGCAGTTCCTGGGCGCTGGGGGGGGGAGAGAGAGAGAGAGAGTTGGGTGTGAGGGTGAGGCTATCTCCGAACGTGCCCTGGGAAGGCGAGGGGTGGGAGCGAGGGGACAATGCGATGTCCGATTTGTGTGGAAACTGTGTCCCAGAGCAAGCAGCCGGTGAGGGACGATAAAGGGGGAACTGTAGATGTAATGTATTTGGAGTTCCGAAAGGCACGTTAGAGTGTTCCCCTGTACACCCCCCCCCCCCCACCTCGCTGACCAGGAGAGTGTCCCCCTGTTCCTCTACGCTTCCCCCACTCGGTGACCGGGAGAGTATTCCCCTGTCCCTGCGCAGCCCCCACCCCAGGGCAGGGAGCGCCTGACCCTGTCTTTGTAGAGCACCAGAGAACGGGGCAGCGGGGTTTTGGGGGGGGGGGGGTGGGGAAGGGTCATTCAGAAAGGCATTCCCCACGCTGAGCTCGGCCTCCTCTCTGCTCCGTTCCCCACCCCCTTATCCAGGATCTTCGAGATGTGGATGAGAGGTCACCCGGGCAGCGTGTACCCGACGCAGGACGGGATTCCCTACGGACACCGCGGGGACGATTACATTGTCCCTTTCATTCCACTCTACCGCAACAGGGACATGATGCAGAGCTGCCGGAACTTCGGCTACGACTATGAGTTCCCCCGCGTCGAATGAGCGCTCGGTGAACGCGCCCTCCCCCTTTCCCCCGCGCACACACACACACACACACCCCCCACCCCCCCGCACACCCCACCCTCGCCCTGACCGGACGCAGACAGGAACTGGGCGGGCTCCCACCAGAGGGTCTTCGCTGCCTCGTCTCCCCTCCACTGGCCGGAACACAGAGACCCCGCTCTACCCTCCCCGCAGCAGCACACAGGGAGCTTTACTCTGTATCTGACCCCATGCTGTCCCTGTCCCTGGGATGGGGGGACGGTGTAGAGGGAGCTTTACTCTGTATCTGACCCCGTGCTGTCCCTGTCCCTGGGATGGGGGGACGGTGTAGAGGGAGCTTTACTCTGTATCTAACCCCGTGCTGTCCCTGTCCTGGGTGGGTTTGATGGGGAACAGTGTACAGGGAGCTTTACTCTGTATCTGACCCCGTGCTGTCCCTGTCCCTGGGATGGGGGGACGGTGTAGAGGGAGCTTTACTCTGTATCTAACCCCGTGCTGTCCCTGGGATGGGGGGACAGTGTAGAGGGAGCTTTACTCTGTATCTAACCCCGTGCTGTCCCTGTCCCTGGGATGGGGGGGACAGTGTAGAGGGAGCTTTACTCTGTATCTAACCCTGTGCTGTCCCTGTCTCTGGGATGGGGGGGACAGTGTAGAGGGAGCTTTACTCTGTATCTAACCCCGTGCTGTCCCTGTCCCTGGGATGGGGGGGGACAGTGTAGAGGGAGCTTTACTCTGTATCTGACCCCGTGCTGTCCCTGTCCCTGGGATGGAGGGACAGTGTAGAGGGAGCTTTACTCTGTATCTGACCCCGTGCTGTCCCTGTCCTTGGGATGGGGGGGGGGGACAGTGTAGAGGGAGCTTTACTCTGTATCTAACCCTGTGCTGTCCCTGTCTCTGGGATGGGGGGGACAGTGTAGAGGGAGCTTTACTCTGTATCTAACCCCGTGCTGTCCCTGTCCCTGGGATGGGGGGGGGGGAGGGACAGTGTAGAGGGAGCTTTACTCTGTATCTAACCCCGTGCTGTCCCTGGGATGGGGGGGAGAGTGTAGAGGGAGCTTGACTCAGTATCTGACCCCGTGCTGTCCCTGTCCCTGGGATGGGGGTGGACAGTGTAGAGGGAGCTTTACTCTGTATCTAACCCCGTGCTGTCCCTGTCCATGGGATGGGGGGGACAGTGTAGAGGGAGCTTTACTCTGTATCGAACCCCGTGCTGTCCCTGTGATGGGGGGGGACAGTGTAGAGGGAGCTTTACTCTGTATCTAACCCCGTGCTGTCCCTGTCCATGGGATGGGGGGACAGTGTAGAGGGAGCTTTACTCTGTATCTAACCCCGTGCTGTCCCTGTCCCTGGGATGGGGGGGACAGTGCAGAGGGAGCTTTACTCTGTATCTGACCCCGTGCTGTCCCTGTCCCTGGGATGGGGGGGGACGGTGTAGAGGGAGCTTTACTCTGTATCTGACCCCGTGCTGTCCCTGTCCCTGGGATGGGGGAGGACAGTGTAGAGGGAGCTTTACTCTGTATCTAACCCCGTGCTGTCCCTGTGCCTGGGATGGGGGGGGGACAGTGTAGAGGGAGCTTTCCTCTGTATCTGACCCCGTGCTGTCCCTGTCCCTGGGATGGGGGGGGACAGTGTAGAGGGAGCTTTACTCTGTATCTGACCCCGTGCTGTCCCTGTCCCTGGGATGGGGGGGACAGTGTAGAGGGAGCTTTACTCTGTATCTGACCCCGTGCTGTCCCTGTCCTGGGATGGGGGGGACAGTGTAGAGGGAGCGTTACTCTGTATCTAACCCCGTGCTGTCCCTATCCCTGGGATGGGGGACGGTGTAGAGGGAGCTTTACTCTGTATCTGACCCCGTGCTGTCCCTGGGATGGGGGGATAGTGTAGAGAGAGCTTTACTCTGTATCTAACCCCGTGCTTCCCTGTCCCTGGGATGGGGGGTGGACAGTGTAGAGGGAGCTTTACTCTGTATCTAAACCCATTTAGTCCCTGTCCCTGGGATGGGGAGCAGTGTAGAGGGAGCTTTACTCTGTATCTGACCCCGTGCTCTCCCTGTCCCAGGGATGGGTGGACAGTGTAGAGGGAGCTTTACTCTGTATCTAACCCCGTGCTGTCCCTGGGAAGGGGGATCAGTGTAGAGGGAGCTTCACTCTGTATCTGTCCCCATGCTGTCCCTGGGATGGGGAGGGCAGTGTAGAGGGAGCTTTACTCTGTATCTAACCCCATGTTGTCCCTGTCGCTGGGATGTGGGGGACAGTGTAGAGGGAGCTTTACTCTGTATCTAACCTCATGCTGTCCCTGGGAAGGGGGAACAGTGTAGAGGGAGCTTTACTCTGTATCTAACCCCATGCTGTCCCTGTCCCTGGGATGGGGGGGAACAGTGTAGAGGGAGCTTTACTCTGTATCTTACCCCGTGCTGTACCTGTCCCTGGGATGGGGGGGACAGTGTAGAGGGAGCTTTACTCTGTATCTTACCCCGTGCTGTCCCTGTCCCTGGGATGGGGGGTGACAGTGTAGAGGGAGCTTTACTCTGTATCTAACCCCATGTTGTCGCTGGGATGGGGGGATAGTGTAGAGGAAGCTTTACTCTGTACCTGACCCCGTGCTGTCCCTGTCCCTGGGATATGGGGGCAGTGTAGAGGAAGCTTTACTCTGTATCTAACCCCATGCTGTCTCTGGGAAGGGAAACAGTGTAGAGGGAGCTTTACTCTGTATCTAACCCCGTGCTGTCCCTGTCCCTGGGATGGGGGGAGGACGGTGTAGAGGGAGCTTTACTCTGTATCTAACCCCGTGCTGTCCCTGACCCTGGGATGGGGGGCGGGACAGTGTAGAGGGAGCTTTACTCTGTATCTAACCCCGTGCCGTCCCTGTCCCTGGGATGGGGGTGACGGTGTAGAGGGAGCTTTACTCTGTATCTGACCCCGTGCTGTCCCTGTGATGAAGGGGACAGTGTAGAGGGAGCTTTACTCTGTATTTGACCCCGTGCCCGGGCAGCGTTGTTGTTTAACCCCCTCCCTATCCCCTCATTCCCTCCTGCCCTGCCCCCTGTTGGTGTGAATCTGGGAAGCATTTTTCCATTTGTTGGAATAAAGCTGTTTGGGAGCCGGCCCGTGAGGTCTCTGGTGTCTGTGTATCTGTGAGCGTCTGTCTCTGTCCCCTTGTGTCGTGGCCGTACTGAGCACCATTGTGTCACCTAACCGTCCTGGTCCAACTTCAAAAGTAAGCCAGCGCTGAAGCTTGCCGGCAGGCCCTGTCGAGGCTTGTGTTTCTTTCTATCTGTGGGCCGAGTGTGGTGAGGATTGCTGCCCTGGTCGATGCTGTTTGTGAGCACTGTTTGCGCAGTTGCACAGGATGTTCGACATCGCTGACTGATGGGCGGAGCAGTGGCCCGTTTGACATGACCACCCTCTCCTGCCTGCCAACACCTCGGCTTCTCAGGGAGCCGAACCGCCTGGGGTTCGAAACAACATGAAGGGAAGCTTTCACACCTCCCCCAGCTCACGGACGGTCTCTCTGTTCTCTGCAGTAAAAGCCACTCTGCATCTGAGCAAGCCAGAGCCATAGAGAGAGAGAGAGAGAGAGATGGACAGAAAGAGACTGAGATAGAGAAGGAGAGAGAGAGACAGGGAGAGAGAGAGAGAGAGAGAGATGGACAGAAAGAGACTGAGATAGAGAGGGAGAGAGAGGGAGAGAGAGAGACATACAGAAAGAGACTGAAATAGAGAGAGAGAGAGAGACAGGGGGAGAGAGAGAGAGAGATGGACAGAAAGAGACTGAGATAGAGAGGGAGAGAGAGAGACAGGGGGAGAGAGAGAGAGAGAGAGATGGACAGAAAGAGACTGAGATAGAGAGGGAGAGAGAGGGAGAGAGAGAGACATACAGAAAGAGACTGAAATAGAGAGAGAGAGAGAGACAGGGGGAGAGAGAGAGAGAGATGGACAGAAAGAGACTGAGATAGAGAGGGAGAGAGAGAGACAGGGGGAGAGAGAGAGAGAGAGAGATGGACAGAAAGAGACTGAGATAGAGAGGGAGAGAGAGGGAGAGAGAGAGACATACAGAAAGAGACTGGAATAGAGAGAGAGAGTGAGACAGGGGGAGAGAGAGAGAGATGGACAGAAAGAGACTGAGATTGAGAGGGAGAGAGAGACAGGGGGAGAGAGAGAGATGGACAGAAAGAGACTGAAATAGAGAGAGAGAGAGAGAGACAGGGGGAGAGAGAGAGAGAGATGGACAGAAAGAGACTGAGATAGAGAGGGAGAGAGAGACAGGGGGAGAGAGAGAGAGAGAGAGATGGACAGAAAGAGGCTGAGATAGAGAGGGAGAGAGAGACAGGGGGAGAGAGAGAGAGAGAGAGATGGACAGAAAGAGGCTGAGATAGAGAGGGAGAGAGAGGGAGAGAGAGAGAGAGAGAGATGGACAGAAAGAGATTGAGATAGATAGAGAGAGAGAGAGAGGGACGGACAGAAAGAGGCTGAGACAGAGGGAGAGTCAGAAAAGTATCCCTTCATTCCTTTACTGTTCAAAACAAATCTCCCTTCGCTTCCAAAACATCTCCTGAAGTGGCGTCAACTACTTCCCTGGGCAGGGAATTCCATCGCTTCACAAGCCTCTGGGTGAAGACGCTCCTTCTCAATTCAGTCTGAAACCTGCTCCCTCTAACCTTGAGGTTATGCGGCCTTGTCCTAGTGTCAGCTGACAGCGGAAACATCCTCCCTACTTCTCCCTTCATCGTTTTGTATGTTTCTATAAGATCCCCCCCCATCCTTCTGAATTTATAATCCCAGTCTACTCCCCTCAACTCCAGGGTCAACCCCAGTGGACCACCTCTGCACCCCCTCTCGTGCTAGTACACCCTTTCTCAAATGAGGAGACCAGATCCTGGACACGGTAATCCCGGTCTGGTCTCACCAGCACCTTGTCCAGCTGCAACGTCACCTCCTTGCTTTGAAACTCAACCCCTATAGCAGTGAAGGACAAAATTCCGCTCACGTTCCTAATGACCTGTTTTACCTGCACGCCAAACTCCTGTGACACCCAGATCCCTCTGCACGGCAGCATGTGCGAACTTTTTTAACCGTTCAATTAATAATCTAGTTTTGCTGTTGCTTCCAGTGAAATGGGTGACTCCACATGAACTAACGTTGTGTTCCACCTGCCAGACCTTTACCCACTCAACTCAATGACACTGGGCTCCCACGAGACGGCCCGGGGGCTCAGTGGTTAGCTCGGCGGGGAGACTGTCTGTGTGGAGTTTGCACCGTCCCCCCGTGTCTGCGTGGGTTACCTCCGGGTGCTCCGGTATCCTCCCACAGTCCAAAGATGTGCAGGTCAGGGTGCATCAGCCTTGGGAAATTGTCCCGTAGTGCCCAAGGATGTGCAGGTTAGGGTGGGATCGGCCGTGGGGAAATTGTCCCGTAGTGCCCAGGGATGTGCAGGTTAGGGTGGGATTGGCCGTGGGGAAATTGTCCCGTAGTGCCCAGGGATGTGCAGGTTAGGGTGGATTGGCCGTGGGGAAATTGTCCCGTAGTGCCCAGGGATGTGCAGGTTAGGGTGGGATTGGCCGTGGGGAAATTGTCCCGTAGTGCCCAGGGATGTGCAGGTTAGGGTGGATTGGCTGTGGGGAAATTGTCCCGTAGTGCCCAGGGATGTGCAGGTTAGGGTGGATCGGCCGTGGGTAAATTGTCCCGTAGTGCCCAGGGATGTGCAGGTTAGGGTGGGATCGGCCGTGGGGAAATTGTCCCGTAGTGCCCAGGGATGTGCGGGTTAGGGTGGATCGGCCGTGGGGAAATTGTCCCGTAGTGCCCAGGGATGTGCAGGTTAGGGTGGGTTGGCCGTGGGGAAATTGTCCCGTAGTGCCCAGGGATGTGCGGGTTAGGGTGGGATTGGCCGTGGGGAAATTGTCCCGTAGTGCCCAGGGATGTGCAGGTTAGGGTGGGTTGGCCGTGGGGAAATTGTCCCGTAGTGCCCAGGGATGTGCGGGTTAGGGTGGGATTGGTTGTGGGGAAATTGTCCCGTAGTGCCCAGGGATGTGCAGGTTAGGGTGGGTTGGCCGTGGGGAAATTGTCCCGTAGTGCCCAGGGATGTGCGGGTTAGGGTGGGATTGGCCGTGGGGATATTGTCCCGTAGTGCCCAGGGATGTGCAGGTTAGGGTGGATTGGCCATTGGGAAATTGTCCCGAAGTGCCCAGGGATGTGCAGGTTTGGGTGGGATTGGTCGTGGGAAATTGTCCCGTAGTGCCCAGGGATGTGCAGGTTAGGGTGGATTGGCCGTGGGGAAATTGTCCCGTAGTGCCCAGGGATGTGCAGGTTAGGGTGGGATTGGCCGTGGGGAAATTGTCCCGTAGTGCCCAGGGATGTGCGGGTTAGGGTGGATTGGCCGTGGGGAAATTGTCCCGTAGTGCCCAGGGATGTGCAGGTTAGGGTGGGTCGGCCGTGGGGAAATTGTCCTGTAGTGCCCAGGATGTGCGGGTTAGGGTGGGTCGGCTGTGGGGAAATTGTCCTGTAGTGCCCAGGATATGCAGGTTAGGGTGGATCGGCCATGGGGAAATTGTCCCGTAGTGCCCAGGGATGTGCAGGTTAGGGTGGGTTGGCCATGGGGAAATTGTCCCGTAGTGCCCAGGGATGTGCGGGTTGGGGTGGGATTGGCCGTGGGGAAATTGTCCCGTAGTGCCCAGGGATGTGCAGGTTAAGGTGGATTGGCCATGGGGAAATTGTCCTGTAGTGCCCAGGGATGTGCAGGTTAGGGTGGGATTGGCCGTGGGGATATTGTCCCGTAGTGCCCAGGGATGTGCAGGTTAGGGTGGATTGGCCATTGGGAAATTGTCCCGTAGTGCCCAGGGATGTGTAGGTTAGGGTGGATTGGCCGTGGGGAAATTGTCCCGTAGTGCCCAGGGATGTGCAGGTTAGGGTGGGATTGGCCGTGGGGAAATTGTCCCGTAGTGCCCAGGGATGTGCGGGTTAGGGTG
Organism: Chiloscyllium plagiosum; assembly: GCF_037043375.1. Classification (NCBI taxonomy): domain Eukaryota; kingdom Metazoa; phylum Chordata; class Chondrichthyes; order Orectolobiformes; family Hemiscylliidae; genus Chiloscyllium; species Chiloscyllium plagiosum. The sequence continues at coordinate 169,119 of NW_028270299.1, read as the reverse complement.
GATTGGCCGTGGGGAAATTGTCCCGTAGTGCCCAGGGATGTGCAGGTTAGGGTGGATCGGCCGTGGGGAAATTGTCCCGTAGTGCCCAGGGATGTGCAGGTTAGGGTGGGTTGGCCATGGGGAAATTGTCCCGTAGTGCCCAGGGATGTGCGGGTTGGGGTGGGATTGGCCGTGGGGAAATTGTCCCGTAGTGCCCAGGAATGTGCAGGTTAGGGTGGATTGGCCATGGGGAAATTGTCCTGTAGTGCCCAGGGATGTGCAGGTTAGGGTGGGATTGGCCGTGGGGATATTGTCCCGTAGTGCCCAGGGATGTGCAGGTTAGGGTGGATTGGCCATTGGGAAATTGTCCCGTAGTGCCCAGGGATGTGTAGGTTAGGGTGGGATAGGTCGTGGGAAATTGTCCCGTAGTGCCCAGGGATGTGTAGGTTAGGGTGGGATCGGCCGTGGGGAAATTGTCCCGTAGTGCCCAGGGATGTGCAGGTTAGGGTGGGATTGGCCGTGGGGAAATTGTCCCGTAGTGCCCAGGGATGTGCAGGTTAGGGTGGGATTGGCCGTGGGGAAATTGTCCCGTAATGCCCAGGGATGTGTAGGTTAGGGTGGGATCGGCCGTGGGGAAATTGTCCCGTAGTGCCCAGGGATGTGTAGGTGCATTAGTCAGGGGTAAATATCGAGTCAAGTAAATGGGTCAGGGTGGGTTACTCCTCGGAGGGGAGTCGGGTTGGGCCGAAGGGCCTTTTTCCACACTGTCGGGAATCTGCACACACTGCTCTGCCCCTCATCTTGGTGCCAACCTCTGAGAAACTACACGTGGCCGCCAACTCCAAATCATCTCTCTAAATCAACTCGGAGAAAGTGAGGAGTGCAGATGCTGAAAAATGTGTTGCTGGAAAAGCGCAGCAGGTCAGGCAGCATCCAAGGAGCAGGAGAACGGACGTTTCGGGCATGAGCCCTTCATCAGGAATGTTTCCCGAAGAAGGGCTCACGCCCGAAACGTCGATTCCCCTGCTCCTTGGAGGCTGCCTGACCTGCTGCGCTTTTCCAGCAACACATTTTTTCAGCATCTGTATCAATCGTAAGTAATTGTGGTCCCAACACTGATCCCTGTGGGACACCACTAGTCACTGATTGCCAGCCAGAATAGCAATCACTTATCACCATTCTTTGCTTCCTGTTCGTCAATCACTCCTTTATCCTCGCTAATACTCTCTCCCCAACACTTATGCAGCAGCCTCATGTGTGGCACCTTTTGGGAAATCTAAGTACACCACATCCACTGGGTCCCCCCCTGCTCTTAAAGTCTTCGTGACCTGCCCTTCATGACCCCATACTGCGTTTGCTCAACGCGACAATTTCTCTCCATCTCCCCCACTAGAGTGGTTAAGCTAAACTGGCCGGTAATTCTCCACCTTTTGCCAACCACCTCCATTTTAAACAGTGGGGCCAAATTTTCCTCATGATTTTATAACCCTCTAGTTCTGGGCTCCCCCACCCCAGGGGGGTAAAGACCTTGTCTATTTACCCTATCCGTGTCCCCCTCGTGATTTTATAAACCTCTAGTTCTGGGCTCCCCCACCCCAGGGGGAAAAGACCTTGTCTATTTACCCTATCCATGTCCCCCTCGTGATTTTATAACCCTCTAGTTCTGGGCTTCCCCACCCCAGGGGGAAAAGACCTTGTCTATTTACCCTATCCATGTCCCCCTCGTGATTTTATAACCCTCTAGTTCTGGGCTCCCCCCACCCCCGGGGGGAAAAGACCTTGTCTATTTACCCTATCCATGTCCCCCTCGTGATTTTATAACCCTCTAGTTCTGGGCTCCACCACCCCAGGGGGAAAAGACCTTGTCTATTTACCCTATCCATGTTCCCCTCGTGATTTTATAACCCTCTAGTTCTGGGCTCCCCCACCCCAGGGGGAAAAGACCTTGTCTATTTACCCTATCCATGTCCCCCTCGTGATTTTATAAACCTCTAGTTCTGGACTCCCCCACCCCAGGGGGAAAAGACCTTGTCTATTTACCCTATCCGTGCCCCCCTCGTGATTTTATAACCCTATAGTTCTGGACTCCCCCACCCCAGGGGGAAAAGACCTTGTCTATTTACCCTATCCGTGTCCCCTTTGTGATTTTATAAACCTCTAGTTCTGGGCTCCCCCACCCCAGGGGGAAAAGACCTTGTCTGTTTACCCTATCCATGTCCCCCTCATGATTTTATAAACCTTTAGTACAGGAAATGACATCGAGTCATAGAGGTGTACAGCATGGAAACAGACCCTTCGGTCCATCCTGTCCATGCTGACCCAGATATCCCACTGGCCCTTATCCCTCCAAACCCTTCCTATTCATATACAGGAAATGACATCGCCAACCCAAAGAAACCCAAACACATAAATGGAAAGCAGGAATCGTCAGCAGTGCTTCGGTCGGAGGCCCACTGAAAACGTTCCCTAGTCGGGGTGACGAAACGTCTGGAAACGAACCTTCCAGCTCAGCGAGCTAACCTACGCCCAGGGAGAGCAGCCAAAGTTTCCCAGACTGATTCCCGTGATGGGCAGGACTGACGGATGAAGAGAGAGAGACCAGATTGGTTAGGGACTGGATTTGCCAGGGGGTTTCAAAGAATCGGGAAGGAGGGGGACTGGAGGTTTATAAACACTGATAAACTTCGGACAGGAACAGACGCAGGTATACTCAGGAAGGATTATCCAAATGGCTGAGCACTGGGAGGGTTCAGAAACGGTGAGGGGGTGTCAGCGAATAAAGGAGACAGGGTGGGACAGAGACAAGGAGAAATCTCTTGGTGCAGAGGGTGGGGAGGCTGCCAGAGGAGGTGAATATAGCTGGTGGGGGTGGGGAGGGTTAGAGAAAGGATTGAGGGCATATGGAGAGTTGGGGGACAGTGGGATTTGATCAGAATGAACTACAGAGCAGGCTGAAAGGGGTTACATAGTCTCCTCCTGCTCCTATACGTCTGTGAGTCAGAGACTGCTCGGCAGTGACGTAGCCACCCCAAGCAGGGGAAGCATCCGGAGAAAGACGATTGACTTGCAGCATCTCATCAGCACAAAGTGCAACTCAGGACAGCCTGTGGCCAGTGTAACTAGTTTTTCCATTCATCAGGGACACCCCCAGGGTTTCCTTGTGTACGTGTGTGTCCCTCTGAGTGTGTGTGAGTGTCTGCGTATGTATGGGCCTGTGTCTGTCTGTCTGTGTATGTCTGAGTGTGTGCGTGTGTGTCTGTGTATGTCTGAGTGTTTGTCTGTGTATGTCTGGGCCTGTGTGTGTCTGTGTATGCCTGAGTGTTTGTCTGTGTATGTCTGAGTGTCTGTCTGTGTATGTCCGAGCCTGTGTGTGTCTGTGTATGCCTGAGTGTCTGTCTGTGTATGTCTGGGCCTGTGTCTGTCTGTCTGTGTATGTCACAGCATGTGTCTGTCTGTGTATGTCCAAGTGTGTGTGCATCTGTGTATGTCTGAGCGTGCATGTGTGTCTATGTATGTCTGAGTGTCAGTCTATGTATGTCTGAGTGTGTGTGTCTGTCTGTGTATGTCTGGGTCTGTGTGTGTCTGTGTATGCCTGAGTGTTTGTCTGTGTATGTCTGAGTGTCTGTCTGTGTGTGTCTGGGCCTGTGTGTGTCTGTCTGTATGTGTCACAGCATGTGTCTGTCTGTGTATGTCCAAGGATGCATTTATCTGTGTATGTCCGAGTGTGTGTGTGTGTCTGAGTATGTCTGAGTGTTTGTCTGTGTATGTCTGTGTGTCTGTGTATGTATCTGTGCATGTCTGAGCATGTGTGTGTGTCGGAGTGTGTGTGTGTCTGTGTATGTCTGAGTGTCTGTGTGTATCTGTGTATGTCTGAGTGTGTGTATCTGTCTGTGTATGTCTGCACGTGTATGTTTGTGTATGTCTAAGTGTCTGTCTGTGTATGTCTGAGTGTGTGGGTGTGTCTGTGTATGTCTGAGTGTGTGTGTCTGTGTGTATGCCTGACCATGTGTGTGTGTGTCTGTGTATGTCTGAGCATGTGTGTGTGTCTGTGTATGTCTGAGCGTGTGTGTCTGTGTATGTCTGAGTGTGTGTGTCTATGTATGTCTGTGTAAGTCCGAGTATGTCTAAGCTTGTGTGTATCTGTGTGTGTCTGTCTGTCTGCGCATGTCCAAGCGTATGTGTCTGTCCGTCTGTCTGCATACATCCGAGTGTGTGTATCTGTCTGTGTATGTCTGCATGTGTGTGTCTGTGTATGTCTGAGTGTCTGTCTGTGCATGTCTGAATGTGTGTGTGTGTCTGTGTATGTCTGGGGGTGTGTGTGTGTGTCTGTCTATGTCTGAGGGTCTGTCTGGGTATGTCCGAGTGTGTGTGTGTGTGTGTCTGTCTGTCTGTGTATGTCTGAGTGTGTGTGTGTCTGTGTATGTCTGAGTGTGTGTGTGTCTGTCTGTGTATGTCTGAGCGTGTGTCAATGTCTGAGCAAGTGTCTGTCTGAGCGTGTGTGTCTGTCTGTGTATGTCTCCGTGTGTGTCTGTGTATGTCTGAGCGTGTGTCTGTCTGAGTGTGTGTGTGTCTGTTCATGCCTGAGTGTCTGTCTATGTCTGAGTATGTGTCAGTCTGTGTATGTCTCTGTGTGTGTATGTTTGAGTGTGTGCCTGTGTATATCTGAGCATGTGTATCTGTCTGTGTATGTCTGAGTGTGTGTGTGCCTGTGTATGTCTCTGTGTGTGTATGTCTGAGTGTGTGCCTGTGTACATCTGTGCATGTGTATCTGTCTGTGTATGTCTGAGTGTGTGTGTGTCTGTGTATGTCTGAGTGTGTGTGTATGTCTGAGTGTGTGCCTGTGTACATCTGTGCATGTGTATCTGCCTGTGTATGTCTGAGTGTGTGTGTATCTGTGTATGTCTCTGTGTGTGTATGTCTGAGTGTGTGCCTGTGTATATCTGAGCATGTGTATCTGCCTGTGTATGTCTGAGTGTGTGTGTGTCTGTGTATGTCTCTGTGTGTGTATGTCTGAGTGTGTGCCTGTGTATATCTGAGCATGTGTATCTGCCTGTGTATGTCTGAGTGTGCGTGTGTCTGTGTATGTCTCTGTGTGTGTATGTCTGAGTGTGTGCCTGTGTATATCTATGCATGTGTATCTGCCTGTGTATGTCTGAGTGTGTGTGTCTGTGTATGTCTCTGTGTGTGTATGTCTGAGTGTGTGCCTGTGTATATCTGAGCATGTGTATCTGCCTGTGTATGTCTGAGTGTGTGTGTGTGTCTGTGTATGTCTCTGTGTGTGTATGTCTGAGTGTGTGCCTGTGTATATCTGAGCATGTGTATCTGCCTGTGTATGTCTGAGTGTGTGTGTATGTCTGAGTGTGTGCCTGTGTACATCTGTGCATGTGTATCTGTCTGTGTATGTCTGAGTGTGTGTGTGTCTGTGTATGTCTGAGTGTGTGTATGTCTGTGTATGTCTGAGTGTGTGGGTGTGTCTGTGTATGTCTGAGTGTGTGTGTGTGTGTGTATGTCTGAGTGTCTGTCTGTGTATGTCTGAGTGTCTGTCTGTGTATGTCTGAGTGTGTGTGTGTCTGTGTATGTCTGGGTGTGTGTGTCTGTCTGTCTATGTCTGAGTGTCTGTCTGTGTATGTCTGAGTGTGTGTGTGTCTGTGTATGTCTGGGTGTGTGTGTCTGTCTGTGTATGTCTGAATGTGTGTCAGTGTGTGTATGTCTGAGCATGTGTATGTGCGTGCATGTGCTGAACGTGTGCGTGTGTATGTGTATGTCTTAGCATGCGTGTGTGTGTCTGCATATGTCCAAGCATGTGTATCTGTGTATGTCTGAGCGTGTGTGTATCTGTGTATGTCTGAGCGTGTGTGTATCTGTGTATGTCTGAGTGTGTGTGTATCTGTGTATGTCTGAGCGTGTGTGTATCTGTGTATGTCTGAGTGTGTGTGTATCTGTCTGTGTATGTCTGAGTGTGTGTGTATCTGTGTATGTCTGAGTGTGTGTGTATCTGTCTATGTATGTCTGAGCGTGTGTGTATCTGTGTATGTCTGAGCGTGTGTGTATCTGTCTGTGTATGTCTGAGTGTGTGTGTATCTGTCTGTGTATGTCTGAGCGTGTGTGTATCTGTGTATGTCTGAGCGTGTGTGTATCTGTGCATGTCTGAGTGTGTGTGTATCTGTCTGTGTATGTCTGAGCGTGTGTGTATCTGTGTATGTCTGAGTGTGTGTGTATCTGTCTGTGTATGTCTGAGTGTGTGTGTATCTGTCTGTGTATGTCTGAGCGTGTGTGTATCTGTCTGTGTATGTCTGAGCGAGTGTGTATCTGTCTGTGTATGTCTGAGTGTGTGTGTATCTGTCTGTGTATGTCTGAGCGTGTGTGTATCTGTGCATGTCTGAGTGTGTGTCTGTCTATCTATGTGTGAGCGTCTGTGTGCTTGTGTATGTCTGAGCGTGTGTGTCTGTTTGTCTATGTCTGAACGTGTGAGCTTATGTGTACATCTGAATGTGTATCTGTTTATGTCTGACTGTGTGTGTGCCTGTGTACATCTGAGTGTGTGAGTCTGTGCATGTTTGATGGCATGTGTATGTGTGTGTGTGTGTCTGTGTACGTCTGAGAATGTGTGTCTGCACACGTCCGAGTATGCGTGTGTGTGTGTGTCTGCATATGTCCAAGTGTATGTGTGTCTGTGTATGTCCGAGTGTGCATGTGTATCTGTGTATGTCTGAGCATGTGTATCTGTCTGTGTATGTCTGCATGTGTATGTCTGTATATGTCTGAGTGTCTGTCTGTGTTTGTCTGAGTGTGTGTAAGTGTGTATGTCTGAGCGTGTGTATCTGTCAGTGTATGTCTGAGTGTGTGTGTGTCTGTGTATGTCCGAAGGTGTGTGTGTGTGTGTCTGTCTGCATATGTCCGAGCGTGTGAGTGTGTGTTTGTGTGTGTATGTGTGCGTGTCTGTCTGTGTATGTCTGAGGGTGTGTGTGTCTGTCTGTCTGCATATGTCTCAGTGTGCGCGTGTGTGCCTGTCTGCGTGTGCCCGAGCGGGTGTGTGTGTGTGTGTGTGTCTGTCTGTCTGCATGTGTATGAGTGTGCGTGTGTGTCTGTCTGCCTGCCTGCCTGCATACATCCGAGTGTGCGTGTGTGTACCTGTCTACGTATGTTGGAGCGTGTGTGTCTGTCTGTCTGTCTGCATATGTCCAAGTGTGCATGTATGTCTGTCTGCGTATGTTGGAGCGTGTGTGTGTGTGTGCGCGCATCTGTCTGTCTGCATATGTCCAAGTGTGCATGTGTGTGTTTGTCTTCATATGTCCGAGCGCGTGTGCCTGTCTATCTGTCTGTCTGCGTATGTCCGACCATGCGTGTGTCTGTCTATCAGCGTATGTCCAAGTGTGTGTGTGCGTCTGCATATGTCCAAGTTTATGTGTGTCTGTGTATGTCCGAGTGTGTGGATGTATGAATGTCTGAGCATGTATGTGTGTCTGGGTTTGTCCGAATGTGTGTCTGTGTCTGTCTGTGTATGTCCGAGCGTGTGTGTCTGAGTGTCTGTGTGTGTGTGTGTCTGAGCATGTGTGTGTATCTGTCTATGTATGTCCGTGTGTGTGTGTGTGTGTGTGTGTATGTCTGAGCATGTATGTGTATCTGTCCGTGTATGTCTGAGTGTATGTGTCTGTATGTGTATTTCCGAAGGGGTGTGTGTGTGTCTGTCTGCATATGTCCGAGTGTCTGTGTATGTCTGAGTGTATGTGTGTTTGTCTGAGCATGTGTGTGTTTGTCTGAGCATGTGTGTGTGTGTGTGTGTGCATGTCCGAGCGTTTGTCTGTGTGTTGTGTATGTCAGAACTGCCTGCGTGTCTGTCTGCATATGTCCGAGTGTGTGTTTGTCTGTCTGTCTGCGTATGTCTATGTCTGTCTGTGTATGTCCGAGCATGTGTGTGTGTGTGTGTGCCTGTCTGTCTGTCTGCATATGTCTGAGCGTGTGTGTGTCTATCTGGGTATGTTTGAGTGTGTGTGTGTGTCTGTCTGCCTGTATATGTATGAACTGCATTTGTGTCTGTCTGCAAATGTCCGAGCGTGTGTTTCTGTCTGTCTGCGTATGTCTGAGCGTGTGTGTTTCTGTCTGTCTGTGTATGTCTGAGTGTGTGCGTTTCTGTCTGTCTGCGTATGTCTGAGCGTGTGTGTTTCTGTCTGTCTGCGTATGTCTGAGTGTGTGCGTTTCTGTCTGTCTGCGTATGTCTGAGTGTGTGTGTTTCTGTCTGCGTATGTCTGAGCGTGTGTGTGTGTGTGTGCATGTCTGAACTGTGTGTATGTCTGTCTGTGTATGTCTGAGTGCGCGCGTGTGTGTGTGTGTGTCTGTCTGTGTATGTCTGAACTGTGTATGTCCGAGCGTGTGTGTGTGTCTGTCTGTGTATGTCTGAACTGTGTGTACGTCTGTCAGGGTATGTCCGAGCGTGTGTATGTCTGTCTGTGTATGTCTGAACTGTGTGTATGTCTGTCTGTGTATGTCCGAGCATGTGTGTGTGTGTGTTTCTGTCTGTCTGTCTATGTCTCAACTGTGTGTAAATCTGTCTGTGTATGTCCGAGCATGTGTGGCTGCATATCTGAGTGAGTGTGTGCTGTTAGTGCATGCGTGTCTGTACATGTGTGAGTGTTCAGAGGGTGTATGAGTTTGTGTGTGCACGTACATTTGTGCGTGTGTCTGTAAGTGCAGGGATGTTCATGTGTGTGTGGGTTTGTGTGTGTGTGAGTGATGCTGTGTGAGGGTGTGTGTGTATTTGTGAGTGAGCACACGTGTGTGATAATTGCCAGACGTTAGGGAGGAGGAGAGCATGTGGAGGAAAGGGAGGGGACAGGTCACTAGGAGCAGCCTCAGTAATGACGGAACGGCACTGAGACAGAACACAGCCACATGCCCACACACAGTGCCCAGACACCACTCCACACATACAATGGGGCAAGACGGAAGACACAGTGGAGGTGAGGGTGGAAATAGATATCATTAAAAGCTGGAGGGTCATGGTGATTCAAATACGCATGAACGAGGTTCACTAGAACGCTAATGTCTCGCAGCCACACACGGTACATCAATACAACACACCCTCTCCATCACCCACACACAGCCCATCAATACAGCACACCCTCTCCGTCACCCACACACAGCCCATCAATACAGCACACCCTCTCCATCACCCACACACAGCCCATCAATACAGCACATCCTCTCCATCACCCACACACAGCCCATCAATACAGCACACCCTCTCCATCACCCACACACAGCCCATCAATACAGCACACCCTCTCCATCACCCACACACAGCCCATCAATACAGCACACCCTCTCTATCACCCACACACAGCCCATCAATACAGCACACCCTCTCCATCACCCACACACAGCCCATCAATACAACACACCCTCTCCATCACCCACACACAGCCCATCAATACAGCACACCCTCTCCATCACCCACACACAGCCCATCAATACAGCACACCCTCTCCATCACCCACACACAGCCCATCAATACAGCACACCCTCTCCATCACCCACACACAGTCCATCAATACAGCACACCCTCTCCATCACCCACACACAGCCCATCAATACAGCACACCCTCTCCATCACCCACACACAGCCCATCAATACAGCACACCCTCTCCATCACCCACACAGTCCATCAATACAGCATACCCTCTCCATCACCCACACACAGCCCATCAATACAGCACACCCTCTCCATCACCCACACTCAGTCCATCAATACAGCACACCCTCTCCATCACCCACACAGTCCATCAATACAGCACACCCTCTCCATCACCCACACACAGCCCATCAATACAGCATACCCTCTCCATCACCCACACACAGCCCATCAATACAGCACACCCTCTCCATCACCCACACTCAGTCCATCAATACAGCACACCCTCTCCATCACCCACACACAGCCCATCAATACAGCACACCCTCTCCATAACACACACTCAGTCCATCAATACAGCACACCCTCTCCATCACCCACACACAGTCCATCAATACAGCACACCCTCTCCATCACCCACACAGTGTCCATCAATACAGCACACCCTCTCCATCACCCACACACAGTCCATCAATACAGCACACCCTCTCCATCACCAACATACAGCCCATCAATACAGCACACCCTCTCCATCAACCACACACAGTCCATCAATACAGCACACCCTCTCCATCACCCACACACAGTCCATCAATACAGCACACCCTCTCCATCACCCACACACAGCCCATCAATACAGCACACCCTCTCCATCACCCACACACAGCCCATCAATACAGCACACCCTCTCCATCACCCACACTCAGTCCATCAATACAGCACACCCTCTCCATCAACCACACACAGTCCATCAATACAGCACACCCTCTCCATCACCAACACACAGCCCATCAATACAGCACACCCTCTCCATCACCCACACACAGCCCATCAATACAGCACACCCTCTCCATCACCCACACACAGCCCCATCAATACAGCACACCCTCTCCATCACCAACACACAGCCCATCAATACAACACACCCTCTCCATCACCAACATACAGCCCATCAATACAGCACACCCTCTCCATCAGCCACACACAGCCCATAAAACAGCACACCCTCTCCATCACCAACATACAGCCCATCAATACAGCACACCCTCTCCATCAGCCACACACAGCCCATCAATACAGCACACCCTCTCCATCACACACACACAGCCCATCAATACAGAACACCCTCTCCATCACCAACACACAGCCCATCAATACAGCACACCCTCTCCATCACCCACACACAGACCATCAATACAGCACACCCTCTCCATCACCCACACACAGCCCATCAATACAACACACCCTCTCCATTACCCCCACACTGTCCATCAATTCAACACACCCTCTCCATCACCCACACACAGCCCATCAATAGAACACACTCTCCATATCACCCACACACAGTCCATCTATACAGCACACCCTCTCCATCACCCACACACAGTACGTCAATACAATGCACCCTCTCCATCACCCACACACAGTCCATCAATACAGCACACCCTCTCCATTACCCACACACAGTCCATCAATACAGCACACCCTCTCCATCACCCACACACAGCCCATCAATACAGCACACCCTCTCCATCACCCACACACAGCCCATCAATACAGCACACCCTCTCCATCGCCAACACACAGACCAACAATACAGCACACCCTCTCCATCACCCACACACAGCCCATCAAGTCAGCACACCCTCTCCATCGCCCACACACAGCCCATCAATACTGCACACCCTCTCCATCACCAACACACAGCCCATCAATACAGCACACCCTCTCCATCACCCACACACAGCCCATCAATACAGCACACCCTCTCCATCACCCACACACAGCCCATCAATACAGCACACCCTCTCCATCACCAACACACAGCCCATCAATACAGCACACCCTCTCCATCACCCACACACAGCCCATCAATACAACACACCCTCTCCATCACCCACACACAGCCCATCAATACCGCACATCCTCTCCATCACCCACACACAGCCCATCAATACAGCACACCCTCTCCATCACCCACACACAGCCCATCAATACAGCACACCCTCTCAATCACCTACACACAGCCCATCAATACAGCACACCCTCTCCATCACCAACACACAGCCCATCAATACAGCACACCCTCTCCATCACCAACACACAGACCATCCATACAGCACAACCTCTCCATCACCCACACACAGCCCATCAATACAGCACACCCTCTCCATCACCAACACACAGACCATCCATACAGCACAACCTCTCCATCACCCACACACAGCCCATCAATACAGCACACCCTCTCCATCACCCACACACAGTCCATCAATACAGCACTCCCTCTCCATCACCCACACACCGTCCATCAATACAGCACACCCTATCCATCATCCACACCCAGCCCATCAATACAGCACATCCTCTCCATCACCCACACACAGCCCATCAATACAGCACACCCTCTCCATCACCCACACACAGCCCATCAATACAGCACACCCTATCCATCACCCACACACAGCCCATCAATACAGCACACCCTCTCCATCACCCACACACAGCCCATCAATACAGCACACCCTCTCCATCACCCACACACAGTCCATCAATACAGCACACCCTCTCCATCACCCACACACAGCCCATCAATACAGCACACCTTCTCCATCACCCACACACAGCCCATCAATACAGCACACCTCTCCATCACCTACACACAGTCCATCAATACAGCGCACCCTCTCCATCACCAACACACTGACCATCAATGCAGGACACCCTCACCATCACAAACACACAGCCCATTAATACAACGCACCCTCTCCATCACCCACACACAGTCCATCAATACAACACACCCTCTCCATTACCCCGACACTGTCCATCAATTCAACACACCCTCTTCATCACCAACACACAGCCCATCAATACAGCACACCCTCTCCATCACCCACACACAGCCCATTAATACAACGCACCCTCTCCATCACCCACACACAGTCCATCAATACAACACACCCTCTCCATCACCCACACACAGCCCATTAATACAGCACACCCTCTCCATCACCCACACACAGTTCGTCAATACAACGCACCCTCTCCATCAGCCACACACAGTCCATCAATACAGCACACCCTCTCCATCACCCACACACAGCCCATCAATACAGCACACCCTCTCCATCACCCACACACAGTCCATCAATACAGCACACCCTCTCCATCACCCACACACAGTTCGTCAATACAACGCACCCTCTCCATCAGCCACACACAGTCCATCAATACAGCACACCCTCTCCATCACCCACACACAGTCCATCAATACAGCACACCCTCTCCATCACCCACACAAAGTTCGTCAATACAGCACACCCTCTCCATCAGCCACACACAGTCCATCAATACAGCACACCCTCTCCATCACCCACACACAGCCCATCAATACAGCACATCCTCTCCATCACCCACACACAGCCCATCAATACAGCACACCTTCTCCATCACCCACACACAGTCCATCAATACAACACACCCTCTCCATCACCCACACACAGTCCCTCAATACAGCTCACCCTCTCCATCACCCACACACAGCCCATCAATACAGCACACCCTCTCCATCACCCACACACAGCCCATCAATACAGCACACCCTCTCCATCACCCACACACAGTCCATCAATACAGCACACCCTCTCCATCACCCACACAAAGTTCGTCAATACAGCACTCCCTCTCCATCAGCCACACACAGTCCATCAATACAGCACACCCTCTCCATCACCCACACACAGCCCATCAATACAGCACATCCTCTCCATCACCCACACACAGCCCATCAATACAGCACACCTTCTCCATCACCCACACACAGTCCTTCAATACAACACACCCTCTCCATCACCCACACACAGTCCATCAATACAGCACACCCTCTCCATCACCCACACACAGTTCGTCAATACAGCACACCCTCTCCATCAGCCACACACAGTCCATCAATACAGCACACCCTCTCCATCACCCACACACAGCCCATCAATACAGCACATCCTCTCCATCACCCACACACAGCCCATCAATACAGCACACCTTCTCCATCACCCACACACAGTCCATCAATACAACACACCCTCTCCATCACCCACACGCAGTCCATCAATACAGCTCACCCTCTCCATCACCCTCACACAGCCCATCAATACAGCACACCTTCTCCATCACCCACACACAGCCCATCAATACAGCACACCCTCTCCATCACCCACACACAGCCCATCAATACAGCACACCCTCTCCATCGCCCACACACAGCCCATCAATACAGAACACCCTCTCCATCACCCACACACCGTCCATCAAGACAGCACACCCTCTCCATCATCCACACACAGTCCATCAATACAGCACACCCTCTCCATAACACACACACAGCCCATCAATACAGCACACCCTCTCCATTACCCACACACAGTCCATCAATACAGCACACCCTCTCCATCACCCACACACAGATCATCATACAGCACACCCTCTCCATAACACACACACAGCCCATCAATACAGCACACCCTCTCCATTACCCACACAGTCCATCAATACAGCACACCCTCTCCATCATCCACACACAGTCCATCAATACAGCACACCCTCTCCATAACACACACACAGTCCATCAATACAGCACACCCTCTCCATCAACCACACACAGTCCATCAATACAGCACACCCTCTCCATCACCCACACACAGCCTATCAATACAGCACACCCTCTCCATCACCCACACACAGTCCATCAATACAGCACACCCTCTCCATCACCCACACACAGCCCATCAATACAGCACACCCTCTCCATCACCCACACACAGCCCATCAATACAGCACACCCTCTCCATCACCCAACACAAAGCCCATTAATACAGCACACCCTCTCCATCACCCACACACAGCCCATCAATACAGCACACCCTCTCCATCACCAACACACAGTCCATCAATACAGGACACCCTCTCCATCACCCACACACAGCCCATCAATACAGCACACCCACTCCATCACCCACACACAGCCCATCAATACAGCACACCCTCTCCATCACCCACACACAGCCCATCAATACAGCACTCCCTCTCCACCACCCACACACAGCCCATCAATATAGCACACCCTCTCCATCACCCACTCACAGCCCATCAATACAGCACACCCTCTCCATAACACACACACAGCCCATCAATACAGCACACCCTCTTCATAACACACACACAGCGCATCAATACAGCACACCCTCTCCATCACCCACACACAGCCCATCAATACATCACACCCTCTCCATTACCCACACAGAGCCCATCAATACAGCACACCCTCTCCATTACCCACACACAGCCCATCAATACAGCACACCCTCTCCATCACCCACACACAGCCCATCAATACAGCACACCCTCTCCATTACCCACACACTGTCGATCAATACAGCACACCCTCTCCATCACCCACACACAGCCCATCAATACAGCACACCCTCTCCATCACCCACACACAGCCCATCAATACAGCACACCCTCTCCATCACCTACACACAGCCCATCAATACAGCACACCCTCTCCATCACCCACACACAGCCCATCAATACAGCACACCCTCTCCAACACCCACACACAGCCCATCAATACCGCACATCCTCTCCATCGCCCACACACAGCCCATCAATACAGCACACCCTCTCCATCACCCACACACAGTCCATCAATGAAGCACACCCTCTCCATCACACACACACAGCCCATCAATACAACACACCCTCTCCATCACCCACACACAGTCCATCAATACAGCATACCCTCTCCATCACCCACACACAGCCCATCAATACAACACACCCTCTCCATCATCCACACACAGCCCATCAATACAGCACACCCTCTCCATCATCCACACACAGCCCATCAATACAGCACACCCTCTCCATCACCCACACACAGTCCATCAATACAGCACACCCTCTCCATCACCCACACACAGTCCATCAATACAGCACACCTCCTCCATAACACACACACAGCCCATCAATACAACACACCCTCTCCATCACCCACACACAGTCCATCAATACAGCATACCCTCTCCATTACCCACACACAGGCCATCAATACAGCACACCCTCTCCATCATCCACACACAGCCCATCAATACAGCACACCCTCTCCATCACCCACACACAGCCCATCAATACAGCACACCCTCTCCATCATCCACACACAGCCCATCAATACAGCACACCCTCTCCATCACCCACAAACAGTCCATCAATACAGCACACCCTCTCCATCAACAACACACAGTCCATCAATACAGCACACCCTCTCCATCACCCACACAGAGCCCATCAATACAGCACACCTCCTCCATAACACACACACAGCTCATCAATACAGCACACCCTCTCCATCACCCACACTCAGTCCATCAATACAGCACACCCTCTCCATCACCCATACACAGTCCATCAATACAGCACACCCTCTCCATCGCCCACACACAGCCCATCAATACAGCACACCCTCTCCATCACCCACACTCAGTCCATCAATACAGCACACCCTTCCCATCACCCACACACAGTCCATCAATACAGCACACCCTCTCCATCACCCACACACAGCCCATCAATACAGCACACCCTTCCCATCACCCACACACAGTCCATCAATACAGCACACCCTCTCCATCACCAACACACAGCCCATCAATACAGCACACCCTCTCCATCACCCACACACAGTCCATCAATACAGCACACCCTCCCCATCACCAACACACAGACCATCAATACAGGACACCATCTCCATCACCCGCACACAGCCCATCAATACAGTACACCCTCTCCATCACCCACACACAGCCCATCAATACAGCACACCCTCTCCATCACCCACACACAGCCCATCAATACAGCACACCCTCTCCATCACCAACGCACAGTCCATCAATACAGCACACCCACTCCATCACCCACACACAGCCCATCAATACAGCACACCCTCTCCATCACCCACACACAGCCCATCAATACAGCACTCCCTCTCCACCACCCACACACAGCCCATCAATATAGCACACCCTCTCCATCACCCACACACAGCCCATCAATACAGCACACCCTCTCCATAACACACACACAGCCCATCAATGCAGCACACCCTCTCCATAACACACACACAGCGCATCAATACAGCACACCCTCTCCATCACCCACACACAGCCCATCAATACAGCACACCCTCTCCATTACCCACACAGAGCCCATCAATACAGTACACCCTCTCCATCACCCACACACAGCCCATCAATACCGCACATCCTCTCCATCACCCACACACAGCCCATTAATACAGCACACCCTCTCCATCACCCACACACAGCCCATCAATACAGCACACCCTCTCCATTACCCACACACTGTCGATCAATACAGCACACCCTCTCCATCACCCACACACAGCCCATTAATACAGCACACCCTCTCCATCACCTACACACAGCCCATCAATACAGCACACCCTCTCCATCACCCACACACAGTCCATCAATGCAGCACACCCTCTCCATCACCCACACACAGCCCATCAATACAGCACACCCTCTCCATCACCAACACACAGCCCATCAATACAGCCCACCCTCTCCATCGCACACACACAGCCCATCAATACAGCACACCCTCTCCATCACCCACACACAGTCCATCAATGCAGCACACCCTCTCCATCATCCACACACAGCCCATCAATACAGCACACCCTCTCCATCACCCACACACAGTCCATCAATACAGCACACCTCCTCCATAACACACACACAGCCCATCAATACAACACACCCTCTCCATCACCCACAAACAGTCCATCAATACAGCACACCCTCTCCATCAACAACACACAGTCCATCAATACAGCACACCCTCTCCATCACCCACACAGAGCCCATCAATACAGCACACCTCCTCCATAACACACACACAGCTCATCAATACAGCACACCCTCTCCATCACCCACACTCAGTCCATCAATACAGCACACCCTCTCCATCACCCACAAACAGTCCATCAATACAGCACACCCTCTCCATCAACAACACACAGTCCATCAATACAGCACACCCTCTCCATCAACAACACACAGTCCATCAATACAGCACACCCTCTCCATCACCCACACAGAGCCCATCAATACAGCACACCTCCTCCATAACACACACACAGCTCATCAATACAGCACACCCTCTCCATCACCCACACTCAGTCCATCAATACAGCACACCCTCTCCATCACCCATACACAGTCCATCAATACAGCACACCCTCTCCATCGCCCACACACAGCCCATCAATACAGCACACCCTCTCCATCACCCACACTCAGTCCATCAATACAGCACACCCTTCCCATCACCCACACACAGTCCATCAATACAGCACACCCTCTCCATCACCCACACACAGCCCATCAATACAGCACACCCTTCCCATCACCCACACACAGTCCATCAATACAGCACACCCTCTCCATCACCAACACACAGCCCATCAATACAGCACACCCTCTCCATCACCCACACACAGTCCATCAATACAGCACACCCTCCCCATCACCAACACACAGACCATCAATACAGGACACCATCTCCATCACCCGCACACAGCCCATCAATACAGTACACCCTCTCCATCACCCACACACAGCCCATCAATACAGCACACCCTCTCCATCACCCACACACAGCCCATCAATACAGCACACCCTCTCCATCACCAACGCACAGTCCATCAATACAGCACACCCACTCCATCACCCACACACAGCCCATCAATACAGCACACCCTCTCCATCACCCACACACAGCCCATCAATACAGCACTCCCTCTCCACCACCCACACACAGCCCATCAATATAGCACACCCTCTCCATCACCCACACACAGCCCATCAATACAGCACACCCTCTCCATAACACACACACAGCCCATCAATGCAGCACACCCTCTCCATAACACACACACAGCGCATCAATACAGCACACCCTCTCCATCACCCACACACAGCCCATCAATACAGCACACCCTCTCCATTACCCACACAGAGCCCATCAATACAGTACACCCTCTCCATCACCCACACACAGCCCATCAATACCGCACATCCTCTCCATCACCCACACACAGCCCATTAATACAGCACACCCTCTCCATCACCCACACACAGCCCATCAATACAGCACACCCTCTCCATTACCCACACACTGTCGATCAATACAGCACACCCTCTCCATCACCCACACACAGCCCATTAATACAGCACACCCTCTCCATCACCTACACACAGCCCATCAATACAGCACACCCTCTCCATCACCCACACACAGTCCATCAATGCAGCACACCCTCTCCATCACCCACACACAGCCCATCAATACAGCACACCCTCTCCATCACCAACACACAGCCCATCAATACAGCCCACCCTCTCCATCGCACACACACAGCCCATCAATACAGCACACCCTCTCCATCACCCACACACAGTCCATCAATGCAGCACACCCTCTCCATCATCCACACACAGCCCATCAATACAGCACACCCTCTCCATCACCCACACACAGTCCATCAATACAGCACACCTCCTCCATAACACACACACAGCCCATCAATACAACACACCCTCTCCATCACCCACAAACAGTCCATCAATACAGCACACCCTCTCCATCAACAACACACAGTCCATCAATACAGCACACCCTCTCCATCACCCACACAGAGCCCATCAATACAGCACACCTCCTCCATAACACACACACAGCTCATCAATACAGCACACCCTCTCCATCACCCACACTCAGTCCATCAATACAGCACACCCTCTCCATCACCCATACACAGTCCATCAATACAGCACACCCTCTCCATCGCCCACACACAGCCCATCAATACAGCACACCCTCTCCATCACCCACACTCAGTCCATCAATACAGCACACCCTTCCCATCACCCACACACAGTCCATCAATACAGCACACCCTCTCCATCACCCACACACAGCCCATCAATACAACACACCTCCTCCATAACACACACACAGCTCATCAATACAGCACACCCTCTCCATCACCCACACTCAGTCCATCAATACAGCACACCCTCTCCATCACCCATACACAGTCCATCAATACAGCACACCCTCTCCATCGCCCACACACAGCCCATCAATACAGCACACCCTTCCCATCACCCACACACAGTCCATCACTACAGCACACCCTCTCCATCATCCACACACAGCCCATCAATACAGCACACCCTCTCCATCACCAACACACAGCCCATCAATACAGCACACCCTCTCCATCACCAACACACAGCCCATCAATACAGCACACCCTCTCCATCGCCCACACACAGCCCATCAATACAGCACACCCTCTCCATCACCAACACACAGCCCATCAACACAACACACCCTCTCCATCACCGAAACACCGTCCATCAATACAGCACACCCTCTCGATCACACACACACAGTCCATCAATAAAGCACACCCTCTCCATCACCCACATAAAGCCCATCAATACAGCACACCCTCTCCATCACCCACACACAGCCCATCAATTGCAGCACACCCTCTCCATCACCCACACACAGCCCATCAATACAGCACACCCTCTCCATCACCCACACACAGCCCATCAATACAGCACACCCTCTCCATCACCCACACACAGCCCATCAATACAGCACACCCTCTCCATCACCCACACACAGCCCATCAATACAGCACACCCTCTCCATCACCCACACACAGCCCATCAATACAGCACACCCTCTCCATCACCCACACACAGCCCATTAATACAGCACACCCTCTCCATCACCCACACACAGTCCATCAATACAGCACACCCTCTCCATCACCCACACACAGCCCATCAATACAGCACATCCTCTCCATCACCAACACACAGCCCATCAATACAGCACACCCTCTCCATCACCCACACACAGCCCATCAATACAGCACATCCTCTCCATCACCCACACACAGCCCATCAATACAGCACACCCTCTCCATCACCCACACACTGTCCATCAATACAGCACACCCTCTCCATCACCCACACACAGCCCATCAATACTGCACACCCTCTCCATCATCCACACACAGCCCATCAATACAGCACACCCTCTCCATCACCCACACACCGTCCATCAATACAGCAAACCCTCTCCATCACCCACACACAGCCCATCAATACAGCACACCCTCTCCATCACCCACACACAGCCCATCAATACAGCACACCCTCTCCATCACCCACACACAGCCCATCAATACAGCACACCCTCTCCATCACCCACACACAGCCCATCAATACAGCACACCCTCTCCATCACCCACACACAGTCCATCAATACAGCACACCCTCTCCATCACCAACACACAGCCCATCAATACAGCACACCCTCTCCATCACCCACACACAGCCCATCAATACAGCACACCCTCTCCATCACCCACACACAGCCCATCAATACAGCACACCCTCTCCATCACCCACACACAGTCCATCAATACAGCACACCCTCTCCATCACCAACACACAGCCCATCAATACAGCACACCCTCTCCATCACCCACACACAGCCCATCAATACAGCACACCCTCTCCATCGCCCACACACAGCCCATCAATACAGCACACCCTCTCCATCACCCACACACAGCCCATCAATACAGCACACCCTCTCCATCACCCACACACAGCCCATCAATACAGCACACCCTCTCCATCACCCACACACAGCCCATCAATACAGCACACCCTCTCCATCACCCACACACAGTCCATCAATACAGCACACCCTCTCCATCACCCACACACAGCCCATCAATACAGCACATCCTCTCCATCACCAACACACAGCCCATCAATACAGCACACCCTCTCCATCACCCACACACAGCCCATCAATACAGCACATCCTCTCCATCACCCACACACAGCCCATCAATACAGCACACCCTCTCCATCACCCACACACAGCCCATCAATACAGCACACCCTCTCCATCACCCACACACAGCCCATCAATACTGCACACCCTCTCCATCACCCACACACAGCCCATCAATACAGCACACCCTCTCCATCACCCACACACCGTCCATCAATACAGCAAACCCTCTCCATCACCCACACACAGCCCATCAATACAGCACACCCTCTCCATCACCCACACACAGCCCATCAATACAGCACACCCTCTCCATCACCCACACACAGCCCATCAATACTGCACACCCTCTCCATCACCCACACACAGCCCATCAATACAGCACACCCTCTCCATCACCCACACACCGTCCATCAATACAGCAAACCCTCTCCATCACCCACACACAGCCCATCAATACAGCACACCCTCTCCATCACCCACACACAGCCCATCAATACAGCACACCCTCTCCATCACCCACACACAGCCCATCAATACAGCACACCCTCTCCATCACCCACACACAGCCCATCAATACAGCACACCCTCTCCATCACCCACACACAGTCCATCAATACAGCACACCCTCTCCATCACCAACACACAGCCCATCAATACAGCACACCCTCTCCATCACCCACACACAGCCCATCAATACAGCACACCCTCTCCATCACCCACACACAGCCCATCAATACAGCACACCCTCTCCATCACCAACACACAGCCCATCAATACAGCACACCCTCTCCATCGCCCACACACAGCCCATCAATACTGCACACCCTCTCCATCACCAACACACAGCCCATCAATACAGCACACCCTCTCCATCGCCCACACACAGCCCATCAATACAGCACACCCTCTCCATCGCCCACACACAGTCCATCAATACAGCACACCCACTCCATCACCAACACACAGCCCATCAATACAGCACACCCTCTCCATCACCCACACACAGCCCATCAATACAGCACACCCTCTCCATCACCCACACAGTCCATCAATACAGCATACCCTCTCCATCACCCACACACAGCCCATCAATACAGCACACCCTCTCCATCACCCACACTCAGTCCATCAATATAGCACACCCTCTCCATAACACACACACAGCCCATCAATACAGCACACCCTCTCCATCACCCACACACAGCCCATCAATACAGCACACCCTCTCCATCACCCACACACAGCCCATCAATACAACACACCCTCTCCATCACCCACACACAGCCCATCAATACAGCACACCCTCTCCATCACCCACACACAGCCCATCAATACAACACACCCTCTCCATCACCAACATACAGCCCATCAATACAGCACACCCTCTCCATAACACACACACAGCCCATCAATACAGCACACCCTCTCCATCACCCACACACAGCCCATCAATACAGCACACCCTCTCCATCACCAACACAAAGCCCATCAATACAACACACCCTCTCCATCACCAACACACAGCCCATCAATACAGCACACCCTCTCCATCACCCACACACAGCCCATCAATAGAGCACACCCTCTCCATCACCCACACACAGCCCATCAATACAGCACACCCTCTCCATCACCCACACACAGACCATCAATACAGCACACCCTCTCCATCACCCACACACAGTCCATCAATACAGCACACCCGCTGCATCACCCAACACAGAGTCTATCAATACAGCACACCCTCTCCATCACCCACACACAGTCCATCAATACAGCACACCCTCTCCATCACCCACACACTGTCCATCAATACAGCACACCCTCTCCATCACCCACACACAGCCCATCAATACATCACACCCTCTCCATCAACCACACACAGCCCATCAATACAGCACACCCTCTCCATCACCCACACACAGTCCATCAATACAGCACACCCACTGCATCACCCACACAGAGTCTATCAATACAGCACACCCTCTCCATCACCCACACACAGTCCATCAATACAGCACACCCTCTCCATCACCCACACACAGACCATCAATACAGCACACCCTCTCCATCACCAACACACAGCCCATCAATACAGCACACCCTCTCCATCGCCCACACACAGCCCATCAATACAGCACACCCACTCCATCACCCACACACAGCCCATCAATACAGCACACCCTCTCCATCACCCACACACAGCCCATCAATACAGCACACCCTCTCCATTACCCACACACAGCCCATCAATACAGCACACCCTCTCCATCACCAACACACAGCCCATCAATACAGCACACCCTCTCCATTACCCACACACAGCCCATAAATACAGCACACCCTCTCCATCACCCACACACAGTCCATCATTACAGCACACCCTCTCCATCACCCACACACAGGCCATCAATACAGCACACCCTCTCCATCACCCACACACATACCATCAATCCAGCACACCCTCTCCATCACCCACACACAGTCCATCAATACAGCACACCCTCTCCATCACCCACACACAGCCCATCAATACAGCACACCCTCTCCATCACCCACACACAGTCCATCAATACAGCACACCCTCTCCATCACCCAGACACAGTCCATCAATACAGCACACCCTCTCCATCACCCACACACAGTCCATCAATACAGCTCACCCTCTCCATCACCCCCACACAGCCCATCAATACAGCACACCCTCTCCATCACCAACACACAGTCCATCAATACAGCTCACCCTCTCCATCACCCACACACAGCCCATCAATACAGCACACCCTCTCCATCACCCAGACACAGTCCATCAATACAGCACACCCTCTCCATCACCCACACACAGCCCATCAATACAGCACACCCTCTCCATCACCAACACACAGACCATCAATACAGCACACCCTCTCCATCACCCACACACAGCCCATCAATACAGCACACCCTCTCCATCACCAACACACAGTCCATCAATACAGCACACCCTCTCCATCACCCCCACACAGCCCATCAATACAGCACACCCTCTCCATCACCAACACACAGTCCATCAATACAGCTCACCCTCTCCATCACCCACACACAGCCCATCAATACAGCACACCCTCTCCATCACCCAGACACAGTCCATCAATACAGCACACCCTCTCCATCACCCACACACAGCCCATCAATACAGCACTCCCTCTCCATCACCAACACACAGACCATCAATACAGCACACCCTCTCCATCACCCACACACAGCCCATCAATACAGCACTCCCTCTCCATCACCAACACACAGACCATCAATACAGCACAACCTCTCCATCACCCACACACAGTCCATCAATACAGCACAGCCTCTCCATCACCCACACACAGCCCATCAATACAGCACACCCTCTCCATCACCAACACACAGACCATCAATACAGCACACCCTCTCCATCACCCACACACAGCCCATCAATACAGCACACCCTCTCCATCACCAACACACAGCCCATCAATACAGCACACCCTCTCCATCACCCACACACAGCCCATCAATACAGCACACCCTCTCCATCACCCACACACAGCCCATCAACACAGCACACCCTCTCCATAACACACACACAGCCCATCAATACAGCACACCCTCTCCATCACCAACACACAGCCCATCAATACAGCACACCCTCTCCATCACCCACACACAGCCCATCAATACAGCACACCCTCTCCATCACCCACACACAGCCCATCAATACAGCACACCCTCTCCATCACCAACACACAGACCATCAATACAGCACACCCTCTCCATCACCCACACACAGCCCATCAATACAGCACACCCTCTCCATCACCAACACACAGCCCATCAATACAGCACACCCTCTCCATCACCCACACACAGCCCATCAATACAGCACACCCTCTCCATCACCAACACACAGCCCATCAACACAGCACACCCTCTCCATCACCCACACACAGCCCATCAATACAGCACACCCTCTCCATCACCCACACACAGCCCATCAATACAGCACACCCTCTCCATCACCCACACACAGACCATCAATACAGCACACCCTCTCCATCACCCACACACAGACCATCAATACAGCACACCCTCTCCATCACCAACACACAGCCCATCAATACAGCACAACCTCTCCATCAACCACACGCAGCCCATCAATAAATCACACCCTCTCCAACACCCACACACAGCCCATCAATACAGCACACCCTCTCCATCACCCACACACAGCCCATCAATACAGCACACCCTCTCCATCACCCACACACAGACCATCAATACAGCACACCCTCTCCATCACCCACACACAGTCCATCAATACAGCACACCCACTGCATCACCCAACACAGAGTCTATCAATACAGCACACCCTCTCCATCACCCACACACAGCCCATCAATACAGCACACCCTCTCCATCACCCACACACAGTCCATCAATACAGCACACCCTCTCCATCACCCACACACAGTCCATCAATACAGCACACCCTCTACATCACCCACACACAGCCCATCAATACAGCACACCCTCTCCATCACCCACACACAGTCCATCAATACAGCACACCCTCTCCATCACCCACACACAGTCCATCAATACAGCACACCCTCTCCATCACCCACACACAGTCCATCAATACAGCACACCCTCTCCATCACCCACACACAGCCCATCAATACAGCACACCCTCTCCATCACCCACACACAGTCCATCAATACAGCACACCCTCTCCATCACCCACACACAGCCCATCAATACAGCACACCCTCTCCATCACCCACACACAGCCCATCAATACAGCACACCCTCTCCATCACCCACACACAGACCATCAATACAGCACACCCTCTCCATCACCCACACACAGCCCATCAATACAACACACCCTCTCCATCACCCACACACAGCCCATCAATACAACACACCCTCTCCATCACCCACACACAGCCCATCAATACAGCACACCCTCTCCATCACCCACACACAGCCCATCAATACAGCACACCCTCTCCATCACCCACACACAGACCATCAATACAGCACACCCTCTCCATCACCCACACACAGCCCATCAATACAACACACCCTCTCCATCACCCACACACAGCCCATCAATACAACACACCCTCTCCATCACCCACACACAGCCCATCAATACAGCACTCTCCATCCCCAACACACTCTCCATCCCCAACACACTCTCCATCCCCAACACACTCTCCATCCCCAACACACTCTCCATCCCCAACACACTCTCCATCCCCAACACACTCTCCATCCTCAACACACTCTCCATCCCCAACACACTCTCCATCCCCAACACACTCTCCATCCCCAACACACTCTCCATCCCCAACACACTCTCCATCCCCAACACACTCTCCATTCCCAACACTCTCCCCATCCCCAACACACTCTCCATCCCCAACACACTCTCCATCCCCAACACACTCTCCATCCCCAACACACTTTCCATCCCCAACACACTCTCCATCCCCAACACACTCCCCATCCCCAACACACTCTCCATCCCCAACACACTCTCCATCCCCAACACACTCTCCATCCCCAACACACTTTCCATCCCCAACACACTCTCCATCCCCAACACACTCTCCATTCCCAACACACTCTCCATCCCCAACACACTCTCCATCCCCAACACACTCTCCATCCCCAACACACTCCCCATCCCCAACACACTCTCCATCCCCAACACACTCTCCATCCCCAACACACTCTCCATCCCCAACACACTCTCCATCCCCAACACACTCTCCATCCCCAACACACTCTCCATCCCCAACACACTCTCCGTCCCCAACACACTCTCCATCACCAACACACTCTCCATCCCCAACACACTCTCCATCACCAACACTCTCTCCATCCCCAACACACTCGCCATCCCCAACACACTCTCCATCCCCGACACACTCTCCATCACCAACACACTCTCCGTCCCCAACACACTCTCCATCACCAACACACTCTCCATCCCCAACACACTCTCCATCACCAACACTCTCTCCATCCCCAACACACTCGCC
Source organism: Chiloscyllium plagiosum (assembly GCF_037043375.1). Taxonomy (NCBI): domain Eukaryota; kingdom Metazoa; phylum Chordata; class Chondrichthyes; order Orectolobiformes; family Hemiscylliidae; genus Chiloscyllium; species Chiloscyllium plagiosum. The sequence goes on along the minus strand of NW_028270299.1, from coordinate 141,463 downwards.
ATCCCCAACACACTCTCCATTCCCAACACACTCTCCATCCCCAACACGGTCTCCATCCCCAACACACACTCCATCCCCAACACACTCTCCATCCCCAACACACTCTCCATCCCCAACACACTCTCCATCACCAACACTCTCTCCATCCCCAACACACTCGCCATCCCCAACACACTCTCCATTCCCAACACACTCTCCATCCCCAACACGGTCTCCATCCCCAACACACACTCCATCCCCAACACACTCTCCATCCCCAACACACTCTCCATCCCCAACACACTCTCCATCACCAACACACCCTCCATCCCCAACACACTCCCCATCCCCAACACACTCTCCATCACCAACACACTCTCCATCACCAACACACTCTCCATCCCCAACACACTCTCCATCACCAACACACTCTCCATCCCCAACACACTCTCCATCTCCAACACACTCTCCATCCCCAACACACTCTCCATCACCAACACACTCTCCATCCCCAACACACTCTCCATCCCCAACACACTCTCCATCCTCAACACACTCTCCATCCCCAACACACTCTCCATCTCCAACACACTCTCCATCCCCAACACACTCTCCATCACCAACACACTCTCCATCCCCAACACACTCTCCATCCCCAACACACTCTCCATCCCCAACACACTCTCCATCCCCAACACACTCTCCATCCCCAACACACTCTCCATCCCCAACACACTCTCCATCCCCAATACGCTCTCCATCCCCAACACGCTCTCCATCACCAACACCATCGACATCCCCAACACGCTCTCCATCACCAACACCATCGACATCCCCAACACACTCTCCATCCCCAACACACTCTCCATCCCCAACACACTCTCCATCCCCAACACACTCTCCATCCCCAACACACTCTCCATCCCCAACACGCTCTCCATCACCAACACCATCGACATCCCCAACACGTTCTCCATCACCAACACCATCGACATCCCCAACACGCTCTCCATCACCAACACCATCGACATCCCCAACACACTCTCCATCCCCAACACACTCTCCATCCCCAATACACTCTCCATCACCAACACACTCTCCATCCCCAACACACTCTCCATCACCAACACACTCTCCATCCCCAACACACTCTCCATCCCCAACACACTCTCCATCACCAACACACTCTCCATCCCCAACACACTCTCCATCCCCAACACACTCTCCATCCCCAACACACTCTCCATCCCCAACACACTCTCCCTCCCCAACACACTCTCCATCCCCAACACACTCTCCATCCCCAACACACTCTCCGTCCCCAACACACTCTCCGTCCCCAACACACTCTGCATCCCCAACACACTCTGCATCCCCAACACACTCCCCATCCCCAACACACTCTCCGTCCCCAACACACTCTCCGTCCCCAACACACTCTCCATCCCCAACACACTCTGCATCCCCAACACACTCTGCATCCCCAACACACTCCCCATCCCCAACACACTCTCCATCACCAACACACTCTCCATCCCCAACACACTCTGCATCCCCAACACACTCCCCATCCCCAACACACTCTCCATCCCAACACACTCTCCATCCCCAACACACTCCCCATCCCCAACACACTCTCCATCCCCAACACACTCTCCATTCCCAACACACTCCCCATCCCCAACACACTCTCCATCCCCAACACACTCTCCATCACCAACACCCTCTCCATCCCCAACACACTCTCCATCCCCAACACACTCTCCATCCCCAACACACTCTCCATCCCCAACACACTCTCCATCCCCAACACACTCCCCATCCCCAACACACTCTCCATCCCCAACACACTCTCCATTCCCAACACACTCCCCATCCCCAACACACTCTCCATCCCCAACACACTCTCCATCACCAACACCCTCTCCATCCCCAACACACTCTCCATCCCCAACACACTCTCCATCCCCAACACGCTCTACATCCCCAACACGCTCTCCATCCCCAACACACTCTACATCCCTAACACACTCTCCATCCCCAACACACTCTCCATCCCCAACACACTCTCCATCCCCAACACACTCTACATCCCCAACACGCTCTACATCCCCAACACACTCCCCATCCCCAACACACTCTACATCTCCAACACACTCTCCATCCCCAACACACTCTACATCCCCAACACGCTCTACATCCCCAACACACTCCCCATCCCCAACACACTCTACATCCCCAACACACTCTCCATCCCCAACACGCTCTACATCCCCAACACGCTCTCCATCCCCAACACACTCTACATCCCCAACACACACTCCATCCCCAACACACTCTCCATCCCCAAAACACTCTCCATCCTCAACACACTCTCCATCACCAACACACTCTCCATCCCCAACACACTCTCCATCCCCAACACACTCTCCATCCCCAACACACTCTCCATCCCCAACACACTCTCCATCCCCAACACACTCTCCATCCCCAACACACTCTCCATCCCCAACACACTCTCCATCCCCGACACACTCTCCATCCCCAACACACTCTCCATCACCAACACACTCCCCATCCCCAACACACTCCCCATCCCCAACACACTCGCCATCCCCAACACACTCTCCATCACCAACACACTCTCCATCCCCAACACACTCTCATCCTCAACACACTCTCCATCCCCAACACACTCTCCCTCCCCAACACACTCTCCATCCCCAACACACTCCCCATCCCCAACACACTCTCCATCCCCAACACACTCTCCATCCCCAACACTCTCTCCATCCCCAACACACTCTCCATCCCCAACACACTCCCCATCCCCAACACACTCTCCATCCCCAACACACTCTCCATCCCCAACACACTCTCCATCCCCAACACACTCTCATCCTCAACACACTCTCATCCTCAACACACTCTCCATCCCCAACACACTCTCCGTCCCCAACACACTCTCCATCCTCAACACACTCTCCATCCCCAACACACTCTCCATCCTCAACACACTCCCCAAACCAAACACACTCCCCATCCCCAACACACTCTCCATCCCCAACACACTCTCCATCCTCAACACACTCACCAACCCCAACACACTCTCCATCCCCAACACACTCTCATCCTCAACACACTCTCCATCCCCAACACACTCTCCATCCTCAACACACTCACCAACCCCAACACACTCTCCATCCCCAACACACTCTCATCCTCAACACACTCTCCATCCCCAACACACTCTCCATCCCCAACACACTCTCCATCCTCAACACACTCACCAACCCCAACACACTCTCCATCCCCAACACACTCTCCATCCCCAACACACTCTCCATCCCCAACACACTCCCCATCCCCAACACACTCCCCATCCTCAACACACTCCCCATCCCCAACACACTCTCCATCACCAACACACTCTCCATCCCCAACACACTCCCCATCCCCAACACACTCCCCATCACCAACACACTCTCATCCTCAACACACTCTCCATCCCCAACACACTCTCCATCCCCAACACACTCTCCATCCCCAACACACTCTCCATCCCCAACACACTCTCCATCCCCAACACACTCCCCATCCCCAACACACTCTCCATACTCAACACACTCTCCATCCCCAACACACTCTCCATCCCCAACACACTCTCCATCCCCAACACACTCTCCATCCCCAACACACTCTCCATCCCCAACACACTCTCCATCCCCAACACACTCTCCATCCCCAACACACTCTCCATCCCCAACACACTCTCCATCCCCAACACACTCTCCATCCCCAACACACTCTCCATCCCCAACACACTCTCCATCCCCAACACACTCTCCATCCCCAACACCCTCTCCATCACCAACACTCTCTCCATCCCCAACACACTCGCCATCCCCAACACACTCTCCATCCGCAACACCCTCTCCATCACCAACACTCTCTCCATCCCCAACACACTCCCCATCCCCAACACACTCCCCATCCCCAACACACTCTCCATCCCCAACACACTCTCCATCCCCAACACCCTCTCCATCCCCATCACACTCTCCATCCCCATCACACTCTCCATCCCCAACACACTCTCCATCCCCAACACACTCTCCATCCCCAACACACTCTCCATCCCCAACACACTCTCCATCCCCAACACACTCTCCATCACCAACACACTCTCCATCCCCAACACACTCTCCATCCCCAACACACTCTCCATCCCCAACACCCTCTCCATCCCCATCACACTCTCCATCCCCAACACACTCTCCATCCCCAACACACTCCCCATCCCCAACACATTCTCCATCACCAACACCATCCCCATCCCCAACACCATCCCCATCCCCAACACTCTCTCCATCCCCAACACACTCGCCATCCCCAACACACTCTCCATCCCCAACACACTCTCCATCACCAACACACACTCCATCCCCAACACACTCTCCATCCCCAACACACTCTGCATCCCCATCACACTCTCCATCCCCAACACACTCTCCATCCCCAGCACACACTCCATCCCCAACACACTCCCCATCCCCAACACACTCTCCATCCCCAACACACTCTCCATCCTCAACACACTCTCCATCCCCAACACACTCTCCATCACCAACACACTCTGCATCCCCATCACACTCTCCATCCCCAACACACTCTCCATCCCCAACACACTCTCCATCCCCAACACTCTCTCCATCCCCGACACACTCTCCATCCCCGACACACTCCCCATCACCAACACACTCTCCATCCCCAACACACTCTCCATCACCAACACACTCTGCATCCCCAACACACTCTCCATCACCAACACACTCCCCATCCCCAACACACTCTCCATCCCCAACACACTCTCCACCCCCAACACACTCTCCATCACCAACACACTCTCCATCCCCAACACACTCCCCATCCCCAACACACTCTCCATCACCAACACACTCTCCATCCCCAACACACTCTCCATCCCCAACACACTCTCCATCCCCAACACACTCTCCATCACCAACACACTCTGCATCCCCATCACACTCTCCATCCCCAACACACTCTCCATCCCCAGCACACACTCCATCCCCAACACACTCCCCATCCCCAACACACTCTCCATCCCCAACACACTCTCCATCCTCAACACACTCTCCATCCCCAACACACTCTCCATCACCAACACACTCTCCATCCCCAACACACTCCCCATCCCCAACACACTCTCCATCCCCAACACACTCTCCATCCCCAACACACTCTCCATCCCCAACACACTCTCCATCCTCAACACACTCTCCATCCCCAACACACTCTCCATCACCAACACACTCTCCATCCCCAACACACTCCCCATCCCCAACACACTCTGCATCCCCATCACACTCTCCATCCCCAACACACTCTCCATCCCCAACACACTCTCCATCCCCAACACACTCTCCATCCCCGACACACTCTCCATCCCCGACACACTCCCCATCACCAACACACTCTCCATCCCCAACACACTCTCCATCACCAACACACTCTGCATCCCCAACACACTCTCCATCACCAACACACTCCCCATCCCCAACACACTCTCCATCCCCAACACACTCTCCATCCCCAACACACTCTCCATCCCCTACACACTCCCCATCCCCAACACACTCTCCATCCCCAACACACTCTCCATCCCCAACACACTCTCCATTCCCAACACACTCTCCATCCCCAACACACTCCCCATCCCCATCACACTCTCCATCCCCAACACACTCTCCCTCCCCAACACACTCTCCGTCCCCATCACACTCTCCATCCCCAACACACTCTCCCTCCCCAACACACGCTCCATCACCAACACACTCTCCATCCCCAACACACTCCCCATCCCCAACACACTCTCCATCACCAACACACTCTCCCTCCCCAACACACTCTCCATCACCAACACTCTCTCCATCCCCAACACACTCGCCATCCCCAACACACTCTCCATCCCCAACACACTCTCCATCCCCAACACACTCTCCATCCCCAACACACTCTCCATCCCCAACACACTCTCCATCCCCAACACACTCCCCATCCCCAACACACTCTCCCTCCCCAACACACTCTCCATCACCAACACACTCTCCATCCCCAACACACTCCCCATCCCCAACACACTCTCCATCACCAACACACTCTCCCTCCCCAACACACTCTCCATCACCAACACTCTCTCCATCCCCAACACACTCGCCATCCCCAACACACTCTCCATCCCCAACACACTCTCCATCCCCAACACACTCTCCATCCCCAACACACTCTCCATCCCCAACACACTCTCCATCCCCAACACACTCCCCATCCCCAACACACTCTCCATCCCCAACACACTCTCCATCCCCAACACACTCTCCATCCCCAACACGCACTCCATCCCCAACACACTCTCCATCCCCAACACACTCTCCATCACCAACACACTCTCCATCCCCAACACACTCTCCATCACCAACACACTCTCCATCCCCAACACGCTCTCCATCCCCAACACACTCTCCATCACCAACACACTCTCCATCCCCAACACACTCTCCATCCCCATCACACTCTCCATCCCCAACACACTCTCCATCCCCAACACACTCTCCATCCCCAACACACTCTCCATCCCCAACACACTCTACATCACCAACACACTCTCCATCCCCAACACGCTCTCCATCCCCAACACACTCTCCATCCCCAACACACTCTCCATCCCCAACACACTCTCCATCCCCAACACACTCTCCATCCCCAACACACTCTCCATCCCCAACACACTCTCCATCCCCATCACACTCTCCATCCCCAACACACTCTCCATCCCCAACACACTCTCCATCCCCAACACACTCTCCATCCCCAACACACTCTACATCACCAACACACTCTCCATCCCCAACACGCTCTCCATCCCCAACACACTCTCCATCCCCAACACACTCTCCATCCCCAACACACTCTCCATCCCCATCACACTCTCCATCCCCAACACACTCTCCATCCCCAACACACTCTCCATCCCCAACACACTCTCCATCCCCAACACACTCTACATCACCAACACACTCTCCATCCCCAACACGCTCTCCATCCCCAACACACTCTCCATCCCCAACACACTCTCCATCCCCAACACACTCTCCATCCCCAACACACTCTCCATCCCCAACACACTCTCCATCCCCAACACACTCTCCATCCCCATCACACTCTCCATCCCCAACACACTCTCCATCCCCAACACACTCTCCATCCCCAACACACTCTCCATCCCCAACACACTCTACATCACCAACACACTCTCCATCCCCAACACGCTCTCCATCCCCAACACACTCTCCATCCCCAACACACTCTCCATCCCCAACACACTCTCCATCCCCAACACACTCTCCATCCCCAACACACTCTCCATCCCCAACACACTCTCCATCACCAACACACTCTCCATCCCCAACACACTCTCCATCACCAACACTCTCTCCATCCCCAACACACTCGCCATCCCCAACACACTCTCCATCCCCGACACACTCTCCATCACCAACACACTCTCCGTCCCCAACTCACTCTCCATCACCAACACACTCTCCATCCCCAACACACTCTCCATCACCAACACTCTCTCCATCCCCAACACACTCGCCATCCCCAACACACTCTCCATTCCCAACACACTCTCCATCCCCAACACGGTCTCCATCCCCAACACACACTCCATCCCCAACACACTCTCCATTCCCAACACACTCCCCATCCCCAACACACTCTCCCTCCCCAACACACTCTCCATCCCCAACACACTCTCCATCCCCAACACACTCTCCATCCCCAACACACTCTCCATCCCCAACACACTCTCCATCCCCAACACACTCTCCATCCCCAACACACTCTCCATCCCCAACACACTCTCCATCCCCAATACGCTCTCCATCCCCAACACGCTCTCCATCACCAACACCATCGACATCCCCAACACGCTCTCCATCACCAACACCATCGACATCCCCAACACACTCTCCATCCCCAACACACTCTCCATCCCCAACACACTCTCCATCCCCAACACACTCTCCATCCCCAACACACTCTCCATCCCCAACACACTCTCCATCCCCAACACACTCTCCATCCCCAACACACTCTCCATCACCAACACACTCTCCATCCCCAACACACTCTCCATCACCAACACTCTCTCCATCCCCAACACACTCGCCATCCCCAACACACTCTCCATCCCCGACACACTCTCCATCACCAACACACTCTCCGTCCCCAACACACTCTCCATCACCAACACACTCTCCATCCTCAACACACTCTCCATCACCAACACTCTCTCCATCCCCAACACACTCGCCATCCCCAACACACTCTCCATTCCCAACACACTCTCCATCCCCAACACGGTCTCCATCCCCAACACACACTCCATCCCCAACACACTCTCCATCCCCAACACACTCTCCATCCCCAACACACTCTCCATCCCCAACACACTCTCCATCCCCAACACACTCTCCATCACCAACACACACTCCATCACCAACACACTCTCCATCCCCAACACACTCTCCATCCCCAACACACTCTCCATCCCCAACACACTCTCCATCCCCAACACACTCTCCATCCCCAACACACTCTCCATCCCCAACACACTCTCCATCCCCAACACGCTCTCCATCCCCAACACGTTCTCCATCACCAACACACTCTCCATCCCCAACACACTCTGCATCCCCAACACACTCCCCATCCCCAACACACTCTCCATCCCAACACACTCTCCATCCCCAACACACTCTCCCTCCCCAACACACTCTCCATCCCCAACACACTCTCCATCACCAACACACTCTCCATCCCCAACACACTCCCCATCCCCAACACACTCTCCATCCCCAACACACTCTCCATCCCCAACACACTCTCCATCCCCAACACACTCTCCATCCCCAACACACTCCCCATCCCCAACACACTCTCCATCCCCAACACACTCTCCATCCCCAACACACTCTCCATCCCCAACACACTCTCCATCACCAACACACTCTCCATCCCCAACACACTCTCCATCCCCAACACACTCTCCATCCCCAACACACTCTCCATCCCCAACACACTCTCCATCCCCAACACACTCTCCATCCCCAACACACTCTCCATCCCCATCACACTCTCCATCACCAACACACTCTGCATCCCCAACACACTCTCCATCCCCAACACACTCTCCGTCCCCAACACACTCTCCGTCCCCAACACACTCTCCATCCCCAACACACTCTGCATCCCCAACACACTCTGCATCCCCAACACACTCCCCATCCCCAACACACTCTCCGTCCCCAACACACTCTCCGTCCCCAACACACTCTCCATCCCCAACACACTCTGCATCCCCAACACACTCTGCATCCCCAACACACTCTCCATCCCCAACACACTCTCCATCCCCAACACACTCCCCATCCCCAACACACTCCCCATCCTCAACACACTCCCCATCCCCAACACACTCTCCATCACCAACACACTCTCCATCCCCAACACACTCCCCATCCCCAACACACTCCCCATCCTCAACACACTCCCCATCCCCAACACACTCTCCATCACCAACACACTCTCCATCCCCAACACACTCCCCATCCTCAACACACTCCCCATCACCAACACACTCTCATCCTCAACACACTCTCCATCCCCAACACACTCTCCATCACCAACACACTCTCCATCCCCAACACACTCTCCATCCCCAACACACTCTCCATCCCCAACACACTCTCCATCCCCAACACACTCTCCATCCCCAACACACTCCCCATCCCCAACACACTCCCCATCCTCAACACACTCCCCATCCCCAACACACTCTCCATCACCAACACACTCTCCATCCCCAACACACTCCCCATCCTCAACACACTCCCCATCACCAACACACTCTCATCCTCAACACACTCTCCATCCCCAACACACTCTCCATCACCAACACACTCTCCATCCCCAACACACTCTCCATCCCCAACACACTCTCCATCCCCAACACACTCTCCATCCCCAACACACTCTCCATCCCCAACACACTCTCCATCCCCAACACACTCTCCATCCTCAACACACTCTCCATCCTCAACACACTCTCCATCCCCAACACACTCTCCATCCCCAACACACTCTCCATCCCCAACACACTCTCCATCCCCAACACACTCTCCATCCCCAACACAATCTCAATCCCCAACACACTCTCCATCCCCAACACACTCTCCATCCCCAACACACTCTCCATCCCCAACACACTCTCCATCCCCAACACTCTCTCCATCCCCAACACACTCACCATCCCCAACACACTCTCCATCCCCAACACTCTCTCCATCCCCAACACACTCACCATCCCCAACACACTCTCCATCCTCAACACACTCTCCATCCCCAACACACTCTCCATCCCCAACACACTCTCCATCCCCAACACACTCTCCATCCCCAACACACTCTCCATCCCCAACACACTCTCCATCCCCAACACACTCTCCATCCCCAACACACTCTCCATCCCCAACACACTCCCCATCCCCAACACACTCCCCATCCTCAACACACTCCCCATCCCCAACACACTCTCCATCACCAACACACTCTCCATCCCCAACACACTCCCCATCCTCAACACACTCCCCATCACCAACACACTCTCATCCTCAACACACTCTCCATCCCCAACACACTCTCCATCACCAACACACTCTCCATCCCCAACACACTCTCCATCCCCAACACACTCTCCATCCCCAACACACTCTCCATCCCCAACACACTCTCCATCCCCAACACACTCTCCATCCCCAACACACTCTCCATCCTCAACACACTCTCCATCCTCAACACACTCTCCATCCCCAACACACTCTCCATCCCCAACACACTCTCCATCCCCAACACACTCTCCATCCCCAACACACTCTCCATCCCCAACACAATCTCAATCCCCAACACACTCTCCATCCCCAACACACTCTCCATCCCCAACACACTCTCCATCCCCAACACACTCTCCATCCCCAACACTCTCCCCATCCCCAACACACTCCCCATCCCCAACACACTCTCCATCCCCACCACACTCTCCATCCCCAACACACTCTCCATCCCCAACACACTCTCATCCTCAACACACTCTCCATCCCCAACACACTCTCCATCCTCAACACACTCACCAACCCCAACACACTATCCATCCCCAACACACTCTCATCCTCAACACACTCTCCATCCCCAACACACTCTCCATCCCCAACACACTCTCCATCCTCAACACACTCACCAACCCCAACACACTCTCCATCCCCAACACACTCTCCATCCCCAACACACTCTCCATCCCCAACACACTCCCCATCCCCAAGACACTCCCCATCCCCAACACACTCTCCATCCCCAACACACTCTCCATCCCCAACACACTCCCCATCCCCAACACACACTCCATCCTCAACACACTCTCCATCACCAACACACTCCCCATCCCCAACACACTCTCCATCACCAACACACTCTCCATCACCAACACACTCTCCATCCCCAACACACTCTCATCCTCAACACACTCTCCATCCCCAACACACTCTCCATCCCCAACACACTCTCCATCCCCAACACTCTCTCCATCCCCAACACACTCTCCATCCCCAACACACTCCCCATCCCCAACACTCTCTCCATCACCAACACACTCTCCATCCCCGACACACTCCCCATCCCCAACACTCTCTCCATCACCAACACACTCTCCAACCCCAACACACTCTCCATCCCCAACACACTCTCCATCCCCAACACACTCTCCATCCCCAACACACTCTCCATCCCCAACACACTCTCCATCCCCAACACACTCTCCATCCCCAACACACTCTCCATCCCCAACACACTCTCCATCCCCAACACTCTCTCCATCCCCAACACACTCTCCATCACCAACACACTCTCCATCCCCAACACACTCTCCATCCCCAACACACTCTCCATCACCAACACACTCTCCATCACCAACACACTCTCCATCCCCAACACACTCTCCATCCCCGACACACTCTCCATCCCCGACACACTCTCCATCCCCGACACACTCTCCATCCCCGACACACTCTCCATCAGCGACACACTCTCCATCCCCAACACACTCTCCATCCCCAACACACTCTCCATCACCAACACACTCTCCATCCCCAACACACTCTCATCCTCAACACACTCTCCATCCCCAACACACTCTCCATCCCCAACACACTCTCCATCCCCAACACACTCTCCATCACCAACACACTCTCCATCCCCAACACACTCCCCATCCCCAACACACTCCCCATCCCCAACACACTCTCCATCCCCAACACACTCTCCATCACCAACACACTCTCCATCCCCAACACACACTCCATCCCCAACACACTCCCCATCCCCAACACACTCTCCATCCCCAACACACTCACCAACCCCAACACACTCGCCATCCCCAACACACTCTCCATCACCAACACACTCTCCATCCCCAACACACTCTCATCCTCAACACACTCTCCATCCCCAACACACTCTCCATCCCCAACACACTCTCCATCCCCGACACACTCTCCATCAGCGACACACTCTCCATCCCCAACACACTCCCCATCCCCAACACACTCTCCATCCCCAACACACTCTCCATCCCCAACACACTCTCCATCCCCAACACACTCTCCATCACCAACACACTCTCCATCCCCAACACACTCTCCATCCTCAACACACTCACCAACCCCAACACACTCGCCATCCCCAACACACTCTCCATCACCAACACACTCTCCATCCCCAACACACTCTCCATCCCCAACACACTCCCCATCCCCAACACACTCTCCATCCCCAACACACTCTCCATCCCCAACACACTCTCCATCCCCAACACACTCTCCATCACCAACACACTCTCCATCCCCAACACACTCTCCATCCTCAACACACTCTCCATCCCCAACACACTCTCCATCCCCAACACACTCTCCATCACCAACACACTCTCCATCCCCAACACACTCTCCATCCTCAACACACTCACCAACCCCAACACACTCGCCATCCCCAACACACTCTCCATCACCAACACACTCGCCATCCCCAACACACTCTCCATCACCAACACACTCCCCATCCCCAACACACTCTCCATCCCCAACACACTCTCCATCCCCAACACACTCTCATCCTCAACACACTCTCCATCCCCAACACACTCTCCATCCCCAACACACTCTCCATCCCCAACACACTCTCCATCCCCAACACACTCTCCATCCCCAACACACTCCCCATCCCCAACACACTCCCCATCCCCAACACACTCCCCATCCCCAACACACTCTCCATCCCCAACACACTCCCCATCCCCAACACACTCCCCATCACCAACACACTGACCATTCCCAACACACTCTCCCTCCCCAACACACTCTCCCTCCCCAACACACTCTCCATCCCCAACACACTCTCCATCCCAACACACTCTCCATCCCCAACACACTCTCCATCCCCAACACACTCTCCATCCTCAACACACTCTCCATCCCCAACACACTCTCCATCCCCAACACACTCCCCATCCCCAACACACTCTCCATCCCAACACACTCTCCATCCCCAACACACTCTCCATCCCAACACACTCTCCATCCCCAACACACTCTCCATCACCAACACACTCTCCATCCCCAACACACTCTCCATCCCCAACACACGCTCCATCCCCAACACACTCTCCATCCCAACACACTCTCCATCCCAACACACTCTCCATCCCCAACACACTCTCCATCCCCAACACACTCTCCCTCCCCAACACACTCTCCATCCCCAACACACTCTCCATCCCCAACACACTCTCCATCCCCAACACACTCTCCATCCCCAACACACTCCCCATCCCCAACACACTCTCCATCCCCAACACACTCCCCATCCCCAACACACTCTCCATCACCAACACACTCTCCATCACCAAGACACTCTCCATCACCAACACACTCTCCATCCCCAACACACTCCCCATCCCCAACACACTCTCCATCCCCAACACACTCTCCATCCCCAACACACTCTCCATCCCCAACACACTCTCCATCCCCAACACACTCTCCATCCCCAACACACTCTCCATCCCCAACACACTCTCCATCCCCAACACACTCTCCATCCTCAACACACTCTCCATCCCCAACACACTCTCCATCCCCAACACACTCCCCATCCCCAACACACTCTCCATCCCAACACACTCTCCATCCCCAACACACTCTCCATCCCAACACACTCTCCATCCCCAACACACTCTCCATCCCCAACACACTCCCCATCCCCAACACACTCTCCATCCCCAACACACTCCCCATCCCCAACACACTCTCCATCCCCAACACACTCCCCATCCCCAACACACTCTCCATCACCAACACAATCTCCATCACCAACACACTCTCCATCCCCAACACACTCCCCATCCCCAACACACTCTCCATCCCCAACACACTCCCCATCCCCAACACACTCTCCATCCCCAACACACTCTCCATCCCCAACACACTCTCCATCCCCAACACACTCTCCATCCCCAACACACTCCCCATCCCCAACACACTCTCCATCCCCAACACACTCTCCATCCCCAACACACTCTCCATCCCCAACACACTCTCCATCCCCAACACACTCTCCATCCCCAACACACTCTCCATCCCCAACACACTCTCCATCCCCAACACACACTCCATCCCCAACACACTCTCCATCCCCAACACACTCCCCATCCCCAACACACTCTCCCTCCCCAACACACTCTCCATCCCCAACACACTCTCCATCCCCAACACACTCTCCATCACCAACACACTCTCCATCCCCATCACACTCTCCATCACCAACACACTCTCCATCCCCAACACACTCTCCATCCCCAACACACTCCCCATCCCCAACACACTCTCCATCCCCAACACACTCTCCATCACCAACACGCTCTCCATCCCCAACACACTCTCCATCCCCAACACACTCTCCATCCCCAACACTCTCTCCATCCCCAACACACTCTCCATCCCCACCACACTCTCCATCCCCAACACACTCTCCATCCCCAACACACTCTCCATCCCCAACACACTCTCCATCCCCAACACACTCTCCATCCCAACACACTCTCCATCCCCAACACACTCTCCATCCCCAACACACTCTCCATCCCCAACACACTCTCCATCCCCAACACACTCTCCATCCCCAACACACTCCCCATCCCCAACACACTCCCCATCCCCAACACACTCTCCATCCCCAACACACTCTCCATCCCCAACACACTCTCCATCCCAACACACTCTCCATCCCCAACACACTCTCCATCCCAACACACTCTCCATCCCCAACACACTCTCCATCCCCAACACACTCTCCATCCCCAACACACGCTCCATCCCCAACACACTCTCCATCCCCAACACACTCTCCATCCCCAACACACTCTCCATCCCCAACACACTCTCCATCCCCATCACACTCTCCATCACCAACACACTCTCCATCCCCAACACACTCTCCATCCCCAACACACTCTCCATCCCCGACACACTCTCCATCCCCAACACACTCTCCATCCCCAACACACTCTCCATCCCCAACACACTCTCCATCCCCAACACACTCTCCATCTCCAAAACACTCTCCAAACCCAACACACTCTCCATCCCCAACACACTCTCCATCCCCAACACACTCTCCATCCCCAACACACTCTCCATCCCCAACACACTCTCCATCTCCAAAACACTCTCCAAACCCAACACACTCTCCATCCCCAACACACTCTCCATCCCCAACACACTCTCCATCCCCAACACACTCTCCATCACCAACACACTCTCCATCCCCAACACACTCTCCATCCCCAACACACTCTCCATCCCCAACACACTCTCCCATCACCAACACGTTCTCCCTCCCCAACACACTCTCCATCCCCGACACACTCCCCATCCCCAACACACTCTCCATCCCCAACACACTCCCCATCCCCAACACACTCTCCATCCCCAACACACTCTCCATCCCCAACACACTCTCCATCCCCAACACACTCTCCATCCCCAACACACTCTCCATCCCCAACACACTCTCCATCCCCAACACACTCTCCATCCCCAACACACTCTCCATCACCAACACACTCTCCATCCCCAACACGCTCTCCATCCCCAACACGCTCTCCATCCCCAACACACTCTCCATCCCCAACACACTCTCCATCACCAACACTCTCTCCATCACCAACACACTCTCCATCCCCAACACACTCTCCATCCACAACACACTCTCCATCCCCAACACACTCTCCATCCCCAACACACTCTCCATCCCCAACACACTCTCCATCCCCATCACACTCTCCATCACCAACACACTCTCCATCCCCAACACACTCTCCATCCCCAACACACTCTCCATCCCCAACACACTCTCCATCCCCAACACACTCTCCATCCCCAACACACTCTCCATCACCAACACGCTCTCCATCCCCAACACGCTCTCCATCCCCAACACACTCTCCATCCCCAACACACTCTCCATCCCCAACACACTCTCCCTCCCCAACACACTCTCCATCCCCAACACACTCTCCATCCCCAACACACTCTCCAATCCCAACACACTCCCCATCCCCAACACACTCTCCATCCCCAACACACTCTCCATCCCCAACACACTCTCCATCCCCAACACACTCTCCATCCCCAACACACTCTCCATCCCCAACACACTCTCCATCCCCAACACACTCTCCATCCCCATCACACTCTCCATCACCAACACACTCTCCATCCCCAACACACTCTCCATCCCCAACACACTCTCCATCCCCAACACACTCTCCATCCCCAACACACTCTCCATCCCCAACACACTCTCCATCCCCAACACACTCTCCATCCCCATCACACTCTCCATCCCCAACACACTCTCCATCCCCAACACACTCTCCATCCCCAACACACTCTCCATCCCCAACACACTCTCCATCCCCAACACACTCTCCATCACCAACACACTCTCCATCCCCAACACACTCTCCATCCCCAACACACTCTCCATCCCCAACACACTCTCCATCCCCAACACGCTCTCCATCCCCAACACGCTCTCCATCCCCAACACACTCGCCATCCCCAACACGCTCTCCATCCCCAACACGCTCTCCATCCCCAACACACTCTCCATCCCCAACACACTCGCCATCCCCAACACACTCGCCATCCCCAACACACTCTCCATCCCCAACACACTCTCCATCACCAACACACTCTCCATCCCCAACACACTCCCCATCCCCAACACACTCTCCATCCCCAACACACTCTCCATCCCCAACACACTCCCCATCCCCAACACACACTCTCCATCCCCAACACACTCTCCATCCCCAACACACTCTCCATCCCCAACACACTCTCCATCCCCAACACACTCTCCATCCCCAACACACTCTCCATCCCCAACACACTCCCCATCCCCAACACACTCTCCATCCCCAACACGCTCTCCATCCCCAACACACTCTCCATCCCCAACACACTCTCCATCCCCAACACACTCTCCATCCCCATCACACTCTCCATCCCCAACACACTCTCCATCCCCAACACACTCTCCATCCCCAACACACTCTCCATCCCCAACACACTCTCCATCCCCAACACACTCTCCATCCCCAACACACTCTCCATCCCCAACACACTCTCCATCCCCAACACACTCTCCATCCCCAACACACTCTCCATCCCCAACACACTCTCCATCCCCAACACACTCCCCATCCCCAACACACTCTCCATCCCCAACACACTCTCCATCCCCAACACACACTCCATCCCCAACACACTCTCCATCCCCAACACACTCCCCATCCCCAACACACTCTCCATCCCCAACACACTCTCCATCCCCAACACACTCACCATCCCCAACACGCTCTCCATTACCAACACACTCTCCATCCCCAACACACTCTCCATCCCCTACACACTCTCCATCCCCAACACACTCTCCATCCCCAACACACTCGCCATCCCCAACACACTCGCCATCCCCAACACACTCCCCATCCCCAACACACTCTCCATCCCCAACACACTCTCCATCCCCAACACACTCTCCATCCCCAACACCCTCTCCATCCCCAACACACACTCCATCCCCGACACACTCTCCATCCCCAACACACTCTCCCTCCCCAACACACTCCCCATCCCCAACACACTCTCCATCCCCAACACACACTCCATCCCCGACACACTCTCCATTCCCAACACACTCTCCCTCCCCAACACACTCGCCATCCCCAACACACTCCCCATCCCCAACACACTCTCCATCCCCAACACACTCGCCATCCCCAACACACTCTCCATCCCCGACACACTCTCCATCACCGACACACTCTCCATCCCCGACACACACTCCATCCCCGACACACTCTCCATTCCCAACACACTCTCCCTCCCCAACACACTCCCCATCCCCAACACACTCTCCATCCCCAACACACACTCCATCCCCGACACACTCTCCATTCCCAACACACTCTCCCTCCCCAACACACTCCCCATCCCCAACACACTCGCCATCCCCAACACACTCGCCATCCCCAACACACGCTCCATCCCCAACACACTCTCCATCCCCAACACACTCTCCATTCCCAACACACTCTCCATCCCCAACACACTCTCCATCCCCAACACACTCTCCATCCCCAACACACTCTCCATCCCCAACACACTCTCTATCCCCAACACACTCTCCATCCTCAACACACTCTCAATCCCCAACACACTCTTCATCCCCAACACCATCGACATCACCAACACACTCTCCATCACCAACACACTCTCCATTCCCAACACACTCTCCATCCCCAACACACTCTCCATCCCCAACACACTCTCCATCCCCAACACACTCTCCATCCCCAACACACTCTCCATCCCCAACACACTCTCCATCCCCGACACACTCTTCATCCCCAACACCATCGACATCACCAACACACTCTCCATCCCCAACACACTCTCCATCCCCAACACACACTCCATCACCAACACACTCTCCATCCCCAACACACTCCCCATCCCCAACACACTCTCCATCCCCAACACACTCTCCATCCCCAACACCCTCTCCCTCCCCTACACACTCTCCATCCCCAACACACTCTCCATCCCCAACACACTCTCCATCCCCAACACACTCTCCATCCCCAACACACTCTCCATCCCCAACACACTCCCCATCACCAACACACTCTCCATCCCCAACACACTCTCCATCCCCAACACACTCTCCATCCCCAACACACTCTCCATCCCCAACACACTCTCCATCCCCAACACCATCGACATCCCCAACACACTCTCCATCCCCAACACACTCTCCATCCCCAACATACTCTCCATCCTCAACACACTCTCCATCCCCAACACACTCTCCATCCCCAACACACTCTCCATTCCCAACACACTCTCCATCCCCAACACACTCCCCATCCCCAACACACTCTCCATCACCAACACACTCTCCATCACCAACACACTCTCCATTCCCAACACACTCTCCATCCCCAACACACTCTCCATCCCCAACACATTCTCCATCCCCAACACACTCTCCATCCCCAACACACTCTCCATCCCCAACACACTCTCCATCCCCAACACACTCTCCATCCCCGACACACTCTCCATCCCCAACACACTCTCCATCCCCGACACACTCTCCATCCCCAACACACTCTCCATCCCCAACACACTCTTCATCCCCAACACCATCGACATCACCAACACACTCTCCATCCCCGACACACTCTCCATCCCCAACACACTCTCCATCCCCGACACACTCTCCATCCCCAACACACTCTCCATCCCCAACACACTCTTCATCCCCAACACCATCGACATCACCAACACACTCTCCATCCCCAACACAATCTCCATCCCCAACACACTCTCCATCCCCAACACACTCTCCCATCACCAACACACTCTCCATCCCCAACACACTCTCCATCCCCAACACACTCTCCATCCCCAACACCCTCTCCCTCCCCTACACACTCTCCATCCCCAACACACTCTCCATCCTCAACACACTCTCCATCCCCAACACACTCTCCATCCCCAACACACTCTCCATCCCCAACACACTCTCCATCCCCAACACACTCTCCATCCTCAACACACTCTCCATCCCCAACACACTCTCCATCCCCGACACACTCTTCATCCCCAACACCATCGACATCACCAACACACTCTCCATCCCCAACACACTCTCCATCCCCGACACACTCTCCATCCCCGACACACTCTTCATCCCCAACACCATCGACATCACCAACACACTCTCCATCCCCAACACCCTCTCCATCCCCAACACACTCTCCATCGCCAACACACTCTCCATCCCCAACACACGCTCCATTCCCTTCACACTCTCTATCCCCAACACACTCTCCATCCCCAATGCACTCTCCATCCTCAACACATTCTCCAACCCCAAACCACTCTCCATCCCCTAACCCAGTCTCTGTCTCCAACATGCGTGCAGGTTACAGAGATAGAGATGTGTTTATATAAGGTATATATAAGTTCTAAAACATTGCTAAGTTGTTTCCAAATTGATTTCATAATCACATCAATTTGGACACCACCTACCCACCTTTCAGGAGAGGAACAGTAAATGATATAATCCTGAAGGGACCAACAGCCACACAGATAGGAAGCAGGACCTGGAACCACTGCTTCATCAGTGGCTCACTGATGGTGTTACCGAGTTTGGTGGTGAAACGTCGGATAACATCCCATACAGCTCAGTGCGTTCACTTGTACCTGAACATCTGCCTAACTCTGTATCACTCTCCAGATCGTGAACCGCTACCTGATCTACATAACCCCCTCCAGCCCCTACCCCCCTCCTTATCCCTGTAACCTCACCCAGCCACTACACCCCCTCCCTCTCTCTGTAACCCCCTCCAGCCCCTACCCCCCTCCTTATCCCTGTAACCTCACCCAGCCACTACACCCCCTCCCTATCTCTGTAACCCCCTCCAGCCCCTACCCCCCTCCTTATCCCTGTAACCTCACCCAGCCACTACACCCCCTCCCTATCTCTGTAACCCCCTCCAGCCCCTACCCCCCTCCTTATCCCTGTAACCTCACCCAGCCACTACACCCCCTCCCTATCTCTGTAACCCCCTCCAGCCCCTACCCCCCTCCTTATCCCTGTAACCTCACCCAGCCACTACACCCCCTCCCTATCTCTGTAACCCCCTCCAGCCCCTACCCCCTACCCTATCTCTGTAATCCCCTGCAGCCTTTCACTATCTCTTAACCCCCTCCAGCCCCTACCCTATCTCTGTAACCCTCTCCAGCCCCTACACCCCTACCCTATCTCTGTAACCCCCTCCAGCCCCTACACCCCTACCCTATCTCTGTAACCCCCTCCAGCCCCTACCCTATCTCTGTAACCCCCTCCAGCCCCTACCCTATCTCTGTAACCCTCTCCAGCCCCTACACCCCTACCCTATCTCTGTAACCCCCTCCAGCCCCTACCCTATCTCTGTAACCCCCTCCAGCCCCTACACCCTACCCTATCTCTGTAACCCCCTCCAGCCCCTACCCTATCACTGTAACCCTCTCCAGCCCCTACACCCCTACCCTATCTCTGTAACCCCCTCCAGCCCCTACCCTATCTCTGTAACCCCATCCAGCCCCTACACACCTACCCTATCTCTGTAACCCCATCCAGCCCCTACACACCTACCCTATCTCTGTAACCCCCTCCAGCCCCTACCCTATCTCTGTAACCCCCTCCAGCCCCTACACACCTACCCTATCTCTGTAACCCCCTCCAGCCCCTACACCCTACCCTATCTCTGTAACCCCCTCCAGCCCCGACACACCTACCCTATCTCTGTAACCCCCTCCAACCCCTACACCCCTACCCTATCACTGTAACCCCCTCCAGCCCCTACACACCTACCCTATCTCTGTAACCCCCTCCAGCCCCTACACCCTTACCCTATCTCTGTAACCCCCTCCAGCCCCTCCCTATCTCTGTAACCCCCTCCAGCCCCTACACCCCTTCCCTATCTCTGTAACCCCCTCCAGCCCCTACCCTATCACTGTAACCCCCTACAGCCCCTCCCTATCTCTTTTCCCCCCCTCCAGCCCCTACACCCCCTCCCTATCTCTGTAATCACCTCCAGCCCCTACCCCATACCCTACCTCTTTAACCCCCTCCAGCCCATACTCCCCTACCCTATCACTGTAACCCCCTCCAGCCCCTACACCCCCTCCCTATCTCTGCAACCCCCCTACACCTCCTATCTCTGTAACCCTCCTATACCCCCTCCCTATCACTGTAAACCCCCTACACCCCCTCCCTATCTCGGTAACCCCCTCCCTATCTCTATAAACCCCTCCAGCCCCTCCCTATCGCTTTAAACCCCCTTTACCCCCTCCCTATCTCTGTAAACCCCCTACACCCCCTCCCTATCTCTGTAACCCCCTCCAGCCCCTACACCCCCTCCCTATCCCTGTAACCCCCTACACCCCCTCCCTGTCTCTGTAATCCCCTGCACCTACTCCCTATCTCTGAATCCCCCTACAGCCCCCCCCCATCTCTGTAACCCCCCTACGCCCCCTCCCTATCTCTGTAACCCCATACCTCCCCTACGCCCCCTCCCTGTCTCTGTAACCCCCTACACCCACTCCCTATCTCTGTAACCCCCTACACCCCCTCCCTATCTCTGTAACCCTCTCCAGCCCCTACACCCCGTCCCTATCTCTGTAACCCCACCCAGCCCCTACACCCCCTCCCTATCTCTAGAATCCCCTACACCCCTCTCTATCTCTGTAACCCCCTACAGCCTCCCTATCTCTGCAATCCCCTATACCCCCTCCCTATCTCTGTAACCCCTGACACCCTTTCCCGATCTCTGTAAGCCCCTACACCCCCTCTCTATCTCTGTAACCCCTTCCAGCCCTTACACCCCCTCCCTATTTCTGTAACCTCCTACACCCTCCCTATCTCTGTAACACCCTACACCCCTCCCTATCTCTGTAACCCCCTTCACCCCCTCCCTATCACAGTAACCTCCTACACTCCCCTCCCTATCTCTGTAAACCCCCTTCACCCCCTCCCTATCTCTGTAACCCAGTACACCCCCTTCCTGTCTCTGTACCCCCCCCTACACCCCCTACCCTATCTCTGTAACCCCCTCCAGCCCCTACACACCTACCCTATCTCTGTAACCCCCTCCAGCCCCTACACCCCTACCCTATCTCTGTAACCCCCTTCAGCCCCTACACACCTACCCTATCTCTGTAACCCCCTCCAGCCCCTACACCCCCCTCCCTATCTCTGTAACCCCCTACACACCCTCCCTATCTCTGTAACCCCCTACACCCCCACCCTATCCCTGTAAACCCCCTCCAGTCCCTCCTTATCTCTGTAACCCCATCCAGCCCCTCCCTATCTCTGTAACATCTTACACCCCCTCCCTATCTCCGTAACCCCCGACCCCCCCCCATCCCTATCTCTGTAACCCAGTACACCCCCTTCCTGTCTCTGTACCCCCCCTATACCCCCTCCCTGTCTCTGTACCCCCCCCTACACCCCCTCCATGTCTCTGTAATCCCCTACATCCCCTCCTTACCTCTGTAACCCCGTGCACCCCCTCCCTGTCTCTGTAACCCCCTATTCCCCCTCCCTATCTCTGTAACCCCCCCAACACCCCCTCCCTGTCTCTGTAACCCCCTACACCCCCTCCCGGTCTCTGTAACCCCCATCCATGTCTCTGTACTCCCTCCAGCCACCTCCCTATCTCTGTAACCCCCCCCAACACCCCCTCCCTGTCTCTGTAACCCCCTACACCCCCTCCCGGTCTCTGTAAACCCCCTCCATGTCTCTGTAACCCCCCTCCATGTCTCTGTACTCCCACCAGCCCCTCCCTATCTCTGTAACCCCCCTCCATGTCTCTTTAACCCCCTCCAGCCCCTCCCTATCTCTGTAACCCCCTCCCTATCTCTGTAACCCCCCTCCATGTCTCTGTAACCCCCCTCCCTATATCTGTAACCCCCTACACCCCTTCCCTATCTCTGTAACCCCCCCTCCCCATCTCTGTAACCCCTCCAGCCCCTCCCGATCTCTGTAACCCCCTTCCATGTCTCTGTAACCCCCTACACCCCCCTCCCTATCCCTGTAACCCCCTATGCCCCCTCCCTATCTATGTAACCCCCCCTACACCCCCTCCCTATCTCTGTAACCCCCTACACCCCCTCCCTATCTCTGTAACCCCCTATACCCCCTCCCTATCCCTGTAACCCCCTACACCCCCTCCCTGTCTCTGTAACCCCCTACACCCCCTCCCTATCCCTGTAACCCCCTACACCCCCTCCCTATCCCTGTAACCCCCTACACTCCCTCCCTGTCTCTGTAACCCCCTACACCCCCTCCCTATCCCTGTAACCCCCTACACCCCCTCCCTGTCTCTGTAACCCCCTACACCCCCTCCCTATCCCTGTAACCCCCTACACCCCCTCCCTATCCCTGTAACCCCCTACACCCCCTCCCTATCTCTGTAACCCCCCTACACCCCCTCCCTATCCCTGTAACCCCCTACACCCCCTCCCTATCCCTGTAACCCCCTACACCCCCTCCCTATCTCTGTAACCCTCCTCCATGTCTCTGTAAACCCCTCCATCCCCTCCCTATCTCTGTAACTCCCCTCCATGTCTCTGTAACCCCCTCCAGCCCCTTTCCTCTCTCTGTAACTCCCCTCCCTATCTCTGTAAGCCCCCCCCCCCCCCCCCGGCCCCTCTGAGTGGAGAATTTGATCGTCCAACATGCTGTAAAATGGAATTGCAGAACAATCATTGCTGAAGGTTTTCTGATGAGGGAACAGGAGGAACCTGACTTGGCTAATCCCAGGGATGGAGGGACTGTCTTATGGAGGGAGAGGTGGAGTAGGTTGGGGGTGTGGGTAGGCTCCAAAGTGATTGGAGCAAGGTTTCTGGGAGACGTCGGAGATTGGTTCTTTGCTCAGAGAAGGTGAGTGTGCGCGCAATGCAATGCCAGAGAAGATATATTCGGGACGTTTGCGCGACTCTTACATTGGCACATGGAGGACAGTGAAATGGAGGGTAGGTCGGCTCCTCTGGTCTCAGAGTTGGATACAAGGGCAGCAGAGGATGATGGGGCAAAGGGCCTGCATCGTACTGTACTGACCCACCTACCCCTTGGGGCTTGACAAAAGGCGAGGCGACCTGATTGGAGATTCACAGGGAGGGACGGGGCAGGGGGAGGTGTGGAGAGGTTGTTCCCCCCCCCGCGCCAACCACGTCTCTGTAACCCCCTCCAGCCCCTCCCCGTCAAGGGACTGGAGCGGGCATCATCTCAGAACAAGAGGTCGCCCATCGAAGACGCAGACATGGAGGGATCTCCTCTCTCCCTCTCCCAGGGGACAAATCTGCAGGAGGGTCTGGTGAAGGAAGGGGACCGAGGGCGATGGGGGAAACAGCCAGGAGCGTGGAGCTGAGGATGCTGGGAGTGGCGGCGAATGGGGGAAGCCCATTCGATGGACTGAGTGGCCATTTCCGACGGCAGTGGTCTGAACGTACGTTCCCCACTTCCATGTTCCAGCAAAACTCAAGCCCTGCTGGTCAAGGAAGACCCCTTCAGACAGGTTCAGGGGCTCGGCCATGTGCGGGCCCGAGACCAGCAGCTAGAGTTGGCAGCCTGCCCTGCCCTGGAGCTCCCCGTGATCAGGGCAGTCGGTTGTGGCTGACCTTGGCAGATGTCAGTCCGATTGACGCCAGGGAACAGCGAGCTCCCTCGGTGTGAGATGTGAGCCACGCTGTACACTGCCTGACCCACGTTCCCAGATAAAGGGGCAGCTCTTTGTTCTGAAACACAGCAACACGTCAGCTCCCTTCTACCTGGGCCACGGGTCACCAGCCAGGTAAACATCACACGCCCAGTGGCTGGGCAGGGCAAAACGACAGCTGGCACAGACCTGGGAGGGTGGCACTCAGTGAAAGCTGAGGAGGAGAACAAGGAGGCTGGAGGGACAGGGAGGTGTTAACCCCCCGCAGCCCCCACCCGACTGTCACCAGGAACAGGGTCAATGTCACCGTCCAGCACAGACACTGGGCTCCTGCTGGGGACAGGGGGGGTGGGACAGGGCGGTGTTAACCCCCGCAGTCCCCACCCGACCGTCACCAGGAACAGGGTCAATGTCACCGTCCAGCACAGACACTGGGCTCCTGCTGGGGACAGGGGGGGTGGGACAGGGCGGTGTTAACCCCCGCAGCCCCCACCCGACTGTCACCAGGAACAGGGTCAATGTCACCGTCCAGCACAGACACTGGGCTCCTGCTGGGGGCAGGGACGGGGAGGGACAGGGTGGTGTTAACCCCCGCAGCCCCCACCCGACTGTCACCAGGAACAGGGTCAATGTCACCGTCCAGCACAGACACTGGGCTCCCACTGTGGGAGGGTCAGTGCTGAGGGAGCCACGCACTGTGGGAGGGTCAGCGCTGAGGGAGCCCCGCACTGTGGGAGGGTCAGCGCCGAGGGAGCCCCGCACTGTGGGAGGGTCAGGGCTGAGGGAGCCCCGCACTGTGGGAGGGTCAGTGCTGAGGGAGCCCCGCACTGTGGGAGGGTCAGGGCTGAGGGAGCCCCGCACTGTGGGAGGGTCAGCGCCGAGGGAGCCCCGCACTGTGGGAGGGTCAGCGCCGAGGGAGCCCCGCACTGTGGGAGGGTCAGCGCTGAGGGAGCCCCGCACTGTGGGAGGGTCAGTGCTGAGGGAGCCCCGCACTGTGGGAGGGTCAGTGCTGAGGGAGCCCCGCACTGTGGGAGGGTCAGCGCTGAGGGAGCCCCGCACTGTGGGAGGGTCAGGGCTGAGGGAGCCCCGCACTGTGGGAGGGTCAGTGCTGAGGGAGCCCCGTACTGTGGGAGGGTCAGCGCCGAGGGAGCCCCGCACTGTGGGAGGGTCAGTGCTGAGGGAGCCCCGCACTGTGGGAGGGTCAGTGCTGAGGGAGCCCCGCACTGTGGGAGGGTCAGCGCTGAGGGAGCCCCGCACTGTGGGAGGGTCAGCGCCGAGGGAGCCCCGCACTGTGGGAGGGTCAGCGCTGAGGGAGCCCCGCACTGTGGGAGGGTCAGCGCTGAGGGAGCCCCGCACTGTGGGAGGGTCAGCGCTGAGGGAGCCCCGCACTGTGGGAGGGTCAGTGCTGAGGGAGCCCCGCACTGTGAGAGGGTCAGTGCTGAGGGAGCCCCGCACTGAGGGAGGGTCAGCACCGAGGGAGCCCCGCACTGTGGGAGGGTCAGCACCGAGGGAGCCCCGCACTGTGGGAGGGTTAGTGCTGAGGGAGCCCCGCACTGTGGGAGGGTCAGCGCTGAGGGAGCCCCGCACTGTGGGAGGGTCAGCACCGAGGGAGCCCCGCACTGTGGGAGGGTCAGCACCGAGGGAGCCCCGCACTGTGGGAGGGTTAGTGCTGAGGGAGCCCCGCACTGTGGGAGGGTCAGCGCTGAGGGAGCCCCGCACTGTGGGAGGGTCAGCGCTGAGGGAGCCCCGCACTGTGGGAGGGTCAGTGCTGAGGGAGCCCCGCACTGTGGGAGGGTCAGCGCCGAGGGAGCCCCGCTCTGTGGGAGGGTCAGCGCTGAGGGAGCCCCGCTCTGTGGGAGGGTCAGCGCTGAGGGAGAGGCTGGCACTGACCAAGCTGCTGGAGCAGCCCAGGCACTGTGATGGGATGGCCGAGTGGGAACAAGGGAGTTGAGCCGTCCAGCAGGCGAGGTGGGGTGAGGCACTGTCACAGAGCCAACCAGGATGTTCCTGCAGAACGCCAGGATGTTTCTGATGGCAATCTCCGTCAATGGTCGGCTCAGCCGATGGTCATCTCAGTCAATGCTTATCTGTGATCTCAGCCAGATAGCAACAGGGAGGTTTCTTTGATGGTTCGAATGAGTCCCGTATAAATCTGCAGACGTGGGCTGCACAGACACAGTGCCCACTCGCTGGACATCCACATACAGAGAATTCCGGGCCATGTCTCTGGGGCTGGAGCTGGCGTGCGTGCTGCTGATCCTGGGCACGGCCCGGGCAATGATTCCCATCCAGTGCGGAACGCCGGCCCACGTGGAGAGCGGGGTGTGCTGCCCCACCTTCTGGGGCGACGGCTCACCGTGCGGATCAGCCTCGGGCCGGGGGGTGTGCCAGGACGTCACGGGGGAGACCCCGCAGGAGCGGGCAGAGCGGGAGAGGGTGCAGCGCAACTCGCGGGACTTCCGCCTGTGGTGGCCCACCTACTTCTTCAGGCGTCTGTGCGTGTGCCGGGGGAACTTTGGTGGCGCCGACTGTGGGGAGTGCGCCCACGGCTGGCGGGGGGCATGGTGCCAGGCCAGGCACATAGTCATCCGCCGGGACATCTCCGCTCTGCCCCTGGCCCAACAGCGACTTTTCGTGCAAAGGCTGCACCAGGCGAAGGTCACTCTCAGTCAGCGCTACGTCATCTATGCCAGCAGGAGTTACACACCCGGCTCTGCCATGACCTTCCGCCGTGCCAGCGTCTACAACATCGCTGCCTTCATGCACTACATCTGCTTCAAGGTGGTCAGCGTGGATTCCAATGTGACCTTTGCGCACCGCAGCACGTCCTTCCTGAGCTGGCACCGGGTTTTTTCCATCCACCTGGAGAACGAGATCCGCAACATCACCGGGGACCAGGATTTCTCCCTGCCGTATTGGAGCTGGGCCGGTAAAACCCACTGTGACGTCTGCACCGACAACCTCTTCGGGGCCAGTCTCCCAGACGGGCAACTCTCCCCGGGTTCTGTATTCAGCAGATGGAGGGTAAGGAGGGGCACAGCTCAGGAGGGGCACCCACGGGACAAGGCAGGGAAAATGGATAAGGGACCAGCAATGACCAACAAGTCCCTGTGCAATGGGAGAACGGGCAACGTTTCAGCAGCTCACTGTGAGAGAGCTGGGCGTCCCTTTGGGGAGGGGAGGGTTCCGTCTGGGTCTCTCCCCGACCCACTCCCCCACCCCCATCAATGTTACAGGGGTTGGAGTGTCTCGACAAGTGTTATGTCAGTTTTACACTGTATCTGACCCCGTGCTGTCCCTGTCCCTGGGATGGGGGGGACGGTGTAGAGGGAGCTTTACTCTGTATCTGACCCCGTGCTGTCCCTGTCCCTGGGATGGGGGGGACGGTGTAGAGGGAGCTTTACTCTGTATCTAACCCCGTGCTGTCCCTGGGACTGTTTGATGGGGGACAGTGTAGAGGGAGCTTTACTCTGTATCTAACCCCGTGCTGTCCCTGTCCCTGGGCTGGGGGGGGACGGTGTAGAGGGAGCTTTACTCTGTATCTAACCCCGTGCTGTCCCTGTCCCTGGGATGGAGGGACAGTGTAGAGGGAGCTTTACTCTGTATCTAACCCTGTGCTGTCCCGGTCCCTGGGATGGGGGGACAGTGTAGAGGGAGCTTTACTCTGTATCTAACCCCGTGCTGTCCCTGTCCCTGGGATGGAGGGACAGTGTAGAGGGAGCTTTACTCTGTATCTAACCCCGTGCTGTCCCTGGGACTGTTTGATGGGGGACATTGTAGAGGGAGCTTTACTCTGTATCTAACCCTGTGCTGTCCCTGTCCCTGGGATGGGGAGGACAGTGTAGAGGGAGCTTTACTCTGTATCTAACCCCGTGCTGTCCCTGTCCCTGGGATGGTGGGGGACGGTGTAGAGGAAGCTTTACTCTGTATCTAACCCTGTGCTGTCCCTGTCCCTGGGATGGGGAGGACAGTGTAGAGGGAGCTTTAATCTGTATCTAACCCCATGCTGTCCCTGTCCCTGGGATGGGGGAGACAGTGTAAAGGGAGCCTTACTCTGTATCTAACCCCGTGCTGTCCCTGTCCCTGGGATGGGGGGACAGTGTAGAGGGAGCTTTACTCTGTATCTAACCCCGTGCTGTCCCTGACCCTGGGATGGAGGAATGTGTAGAGGGAGCTTTACTCTGTATCTAACCCCGTGCTGTCCCTGGGACTGTTTGATGGGGGACAGTGTAGAGGGAGCTTTACTCTGTATCTAACCCCGTGCTGTCCCTGTCCCTGGGCTGGGGGGGGGACGGTGTAGAGGGAGCTTTACTCTGTATCTAACCCCGTGCTGTCCCTGTCCCTGGGATGGGGGGGGACGGTGTAGAGGAAGCTTTACTCTGTATCTAACCCCGTGCTGTCCCTGTCCCTGGGATGGGGGGGGACACTGTAGAGGGAGCTTTACTCTGTATCTAACCCCATGCTGTCCCTGTCCCTGGGCTGGGGGGGGGAACGGTATAGAGGGAGCTTTACTCTGTATCTAACCCCATGCTGTCCCTGTCCCTGGGCTGGGGGGGGACGGTGTAGAGGGAGCTTTACTCTGTATCTAACCCCGTGCTGTCCCTGTCCCTGGGCTGGGGGGGGACGGTGTAGAGGGAGCTTTACTCTGTATCTAACCCCGTGCTGTCCCTGTCCCTGGGCTGGGGGGGACGGTGTAGAGGGAGCTTTAATCTGTATCTAACCCCATGCTGTCCCTGTCCCTGGGATGGGGGAGACAGTGTAAAGGGAGCCTTACTCTGTATCTAACCCCGTGCTGTCCCTGTCCCTGGGATGGGGGGACAGTGTAGAGGGAGCTTTACTCTGTATCTAACCCCGTGCTGTCCCTGACCCTGGGATGGAGGAATGTGTAGAGGGAGCTTTACTCTGTATCTAACCCCGTGCTGTCCCTGGGACTGTTTGATGGGGGACAGTGTAGAGGGAGCTTTACTCTGTATCTAACCCCGTGCTGTCCCTGTCCCTGGGCTGGGGGGGGGACGGTGTAGAGGGAGCTTTACTCTGTATCTAACCCTGTGCTGTCCCTGTCCCTGGGATGGGGGGGGACGGTGTAGAGGAAGCTTTACTCTGTATCTAACCCCGTGCTGTCCCTGTCCCTGGGATGGGGGGGGACACTGTAGAGGGAGCTTTACTCTGTATCTAACCCCATGCTGTCCCTGTCCCTGGGCTGGGGGGGGGAACGGTATAGAGGGAGCTTTACTCTGTATCTAACCCCATGCTGTCCCTGTCCCTGGGCTGGGGGGGGACGGTGTAGAGGGAGCTTTACTCTGTATCTAACCCCGTGCTGTCCCTGTCCCTGGGCTGGGGGGGGACGGTGTAGAGGGAGCTTTACTCTGTATCTAACCCCGTGCTGTCCCTGTCCCTGGGCTGGGGGGGACGGTGTAGAGGGAGCTTTACTCTGTATCTAACTCCGTGCTGTCCCTGTCCCTGGAATGGGGGGGACAGTGTAGAGAGAGCTTTACTCTGTATCTAACCCCGTGCTGTCCCTGTCCCTGGGCTGGCTGAGACTCTCTCTGGATTTCCCTCAGACGTACTGCTCTGACGATGGAGACCACCAATGGGATTTCAAGTTGGTTTGCCCGTCTGTGCCCGGGGGACCCATCTTCCGTTTTAACCATCTCGATGAGCGGTTCGAGCGGCTGCCCAGCTTGGACGATGTGCACGCCTGTCTCAACATCAGCAGCTTTGACACTGCACCTTACACCGTCCTGGCACTGAACTCTTTTCGCAATGCATTGGAAGGTACGTCACAGAGGGAGTGCGGAGAGGTTGTGTGCGCTCGCAAAGGGGGGAAGGGGGAGGGCGGGCTCCCTGTCCTGACGCTGCCCAGAGAGCAGTCTTTTCACCCCCACACACCCGGCCTCCATTCGCAAATTTGCAGATGACAAAAAGTCAGTGGAGTGGTGGACAGTGTGGGAGATTGCTGCAGGGGGGACTTGGATAAACTGCAGGATTGGGCTGATAGTTGCAAATGCAGCTAAATGTGAGATGATTCACTTTGGGAAGAATAACAGGAAGGCAGAGTACTGGGTCAATGGAAATATTCTTGGGAATGTTGGTGTTCAGAGGGATCTCGGTGTCCATGTACATAGATCCCTGAAAGTTGCCGCCCAGGTGGATAGTGCTGTTGAGAAGGCAGACGGTGTGTTCGGTTTCATTGGGAGAGGGATTGAGTTCCGGAACCGCGATATCATGCTGCAACTACACAAAACGCTGGTGTGTCCCGCACTTGGAATATTGTGTACAGTTCTGGTCGCCCCATTACAGGAAGGAGGTGGAAAAGGTGCAGAGGAGATTTACCAGGATGTTGCCTGGTCTGGAGGGAAGCTCTTATGAGGAAAGGCTGAGAGACTTGGGTCTGTTCTCATTGGAGAGAAGGGGGGATTTGATAGAGACGTACAAGATGAGCAGAGGATTAGATAGGGTAGACAGAGAGAGTCTTTTTCCTAGGATGATGATGTCAGCTGGTACGAGGGGGACATAACTACAAATTGAGGGGTGATAGATTTAAGACAGATGTCAGAGGCAGGTTCTTTACTCAGAGAGTGGTAAGGGCGTGGAATGCCCTACCTGCTAATGTAGCCAACCCAGCCACATTAGGGAGATTTAAACAATCCTTAGATAAGCACATGGATGATGATGGGATAGTGTAGGGGGATTAGTTCACAGGTCAGCGCAACATCGAGGGCCGAAGGGCCTGTTCTGCGCTGTGAGGCACTTTGAGAGTGAGAAACGCGGGTCAGAGGCCACTGTGGCGACCTTAATTTGGGGTAATTACGGAGGAATGAGCACAGAGCTCACCGGGAGTGGGGTGCGAAAGGTGTTTTAGCAGCGAAGTTGGTTGGGAAACACTGACAGCTTTTTAAGAAAATCATTCCTGGCTCTCAGCAAAGATTTCTGCCCACCCCCCCCCCCGTGTAAAAGAACGATTGCGGGAAGGCAATCTGCCAACCAATGAATGAATGAACAGATCGAAAAGCTTTGTCTCGCGAGCGATACGGGCAGGTCGCAGAGTTCAGTCGCATCAATAAGTCAATAATAGGTGAACAGCGGCAAAACCACAAATGCAGGGACGGGCAGATGTTAAGAGTTTGCGAGTCCATTCAGTAGACTAACAACAGGAAGATAGAAAGCGCTTCAAAACCGGCTGGTGCATGTGTTCAGGCCTCTGTACCTTCTCCCCGAGATTGTAGAAAAATATTGCCAGGGTGGGATGGATCTTTTGAGAAGGATAGCGTCAGATTCAAAGAGAAAAGATTTGAGGCTGCTTTCGTTTTAGTGATTTGCCCCAAGCCTTATTCTCCCAGAGGTCAGGTCTCTTCAAGCAGTGGTGGGTGGGCTGAGTTAAATGAAGGGGGAGGACTGGCGAAGTTTTAAAAGCACAACCCTCCCCCCCCACCCGCCAAAACCCCTCGAAAAAGAGACTGAAAGACAATTTTGAGGGTGAGAAAAAACCTTGAGAGTAAACTTGCAAGTAAGATAAAAATGGACTGCAAGAGCTTCTTTACATACGTAAAGAAGGAAGCCCCTTAGACAAGGTGGGGTGGCAACGTTGGAGTTTAGTCTGAAGGATGTAAAAGTAAATAACATGATCAAAGGGGATATCATGCTTGACAAATTGACAAATTGCTTAACAGATTGACTGGAACTCTTCCACGAGGTAACGAGGAGGGTAGATAAAGGGGAGGCAGTGTGTGTAATACAGTAGGGATTTTCAGAATGCATTTGACAAGGGGCCACTCACTTGGCTGCTGGGTATGATTGAAACCTGGTGGTGTTTGGGGGGGCAGTGTATGGGCACGGAGAGAGGATTGGTTAGCCAATAGAAAACAGAGAGTTGGGATGCAGGGAGCCACTGTCGGGACAGCACCCTGTAACTAGTGCAGTCCCAGAGGGATCAGTGCTGGATCCACCTTTATTTCCCATCGCTGTCAATGACCTGGGTGAGGAAAGCGAACGTATTACCGCCAAGTTTAAAGGGGAGGGAAGGCAAGTGGTGAGACTGACACTCAGAGACTGCAGCGGGATAGGGATCGGAGGGTGGGTACAAATCTCAGCAGATGGATTATAATGTGGGAATTATTCCATCATTAATACTGAGGTTGCGCGCTGTGGCAGGAAAAATAGAAGAACTGAATATTACATAAATGGTGAAACGCTGCAGAACACAGAGATTTCAGAGTCCTGGCCCATGAATCGCGAAAAGCTAATGCCCAAGTTCAGCGGGGAACAGGGAAGGCGAGTGGAATACTGGCCTTCATTTCCAAGGGAATGGGGTGTAAAAACAGGGAGATTTTACTAAAACTGTACACAGCACTGGTCAGACCACAGCTGGAATACAGGGAACAGGTTTGGGGCCCTGTATCCAAGCAGAGATAGACTGGGTATTGGAGGCAGTCCAGAGAAGGATCACTCAGCTGCTCCCAGGGATGGACGGACTGTCTTACCGGGGAGAGGTTGAGTAGGTTGGGGCCTGTATTCATTGGGATTTAGAAGACCCAGAGCCATCCTGATTGAAGATTCACAGGGAGGGACATGACAGGGGGAGATGTGGAGATGGTTATTTCCATCCACCCCCTGCCACCGGCGCCTCGCGTGGGAGAGTCTAGGACCAGTGGGACATCATCTCAGAATGAGTGGTCACCCATCGAAGACAGGGACAAGGACGAATTTCTTCTCTCTCTGAGGGGAGTGGGTCCGTGAGATTCTTTCGCGCAGAGGGCTGGGATATTCAGTATATTGAAGGTTGAGAGAGAGAGAGAGAGATTGTCAATCAGGTAGGGTATCAGTGGTGGGCGGGGGTGGGTGGATGGACATGGGTAGCAATGGACCAAAAGGCTGGTATCCAGCTGAGTTGAGACGTCTCTGACCCATCTCCCAAACCTCGATCAGCCTGGGGAATTGAGGAGGGCTGGTTGGAGTGGGGGGTGGGGTGGGGGGGGATTGGGCACTGCTGTTTGTCTGCCTCCATTCTCGGTTTGACCCGTTTTCTCTCTCTCTCTCTCTCTCTCTCCTTCTCTGGCAGGTTACTTAGACCCACAGAATCCAAGCAATATCAAGATCGGCATGCACAACCTCATGCACATCTACTGCGGTGGTACCCTGGGCAACATCTTCCAGACCACCAACGACCCACTTTTCCCACCCATGCACGTCTTCGTTGACAAGTGAGTGCGCGGTCACCCCCTTGGCAAGCCGCGGCACAGTGCACACAGACCCAACACCTTCCCCTGACGCGGGCGGTCACTGAAACGCTCGCCAGGGTGGGCGCCCGACTGTCGCTTCGGAAAACCCACCCGGGAGATCCCTGCTCACATGCCCCCCGCCCATCCTCTCCCACTGTATCTCTCACCTGCCTGAGCTCCCGCGACAGGGAAATCAACCCCCCCCCCCCACTCTTACTGGAGGCAGCGCCAAGTGCTCAAGACTCTACCGAGGTTCGGCAAGTTCCCCAGCTGAGCGGCCACTTCGAGCGAAGCTATCGGGAAATACAGAGTGACGTGAAGCCATCCTTATGTACACACACACACATATGTACAGGCAAGACATAAATCAATATGGGGGTTATGGTCAGAGGGAGAGACTGGCAAGATCGTCCAATCGCCCCTGCCCACAGGGATCACTGAGCAGATTGTCCATGATCCGCTGCACCGTCATCACTCTTCCCCAGGTCCCTTCACTCACCTGCAGGAGGCGCTGAGCGACTAACCCCCAAAGGTATACCCCGAATCTATACCCCCAATCGACACCCCATCAACACCCCCAATCTTCACCACATCAACATCCCAATCTACACCCCATCAACACCCCAATCTATACCCCATCAACATCCCAATCTACACCCCATCAACATCCCAATCTACACCCCATCAACACCCCAATCTACACCCCATCAACATCCCAATCTACACCCCATCAACACCCCAATCTACACCCCATCAACACCCCAATCTACACCCCATCAACACCCCAATCTACACCCCATCAACACCCCAATCTACACCCCATCAACACCCCAATCTACACCCCATCAACATCCCAATCTACACCCCATCAACATCCCAATCTACACCCCATCAACACCCCAATCTACACCCCATCAACATCCCAATCTACACCCCATCAACACCCCAATCTACACCCCATCAACACCCCAATCTACACCCCATCAACATCCCAATCTACACCCCATCAACATCCCAATCTACACCCCATCAACACCCGAATCTACACCCCATCAACATCCCAATCTACACCCCATCAACACCCCAATCTACACCCCATCAACACCCCAATCTACACCCCATCAACATCCCAATCTACACCCCATCAACATCCCAATCTACACCCCATCAACACCCCAATCTACACCCCATCAACATCCCCAATCTATACCCCATCAACATCCCAATCTACACCCCATCAACATCCCAATCTACACCCCATCAACACCCCAATCTACACCCCATCAACACCCCAATCTACACCCCATCAACACCCCAATCTACACCCCATCAACACCCCAATCTACACCCCATCAACACCCCCAATCTATACCCCATCAACATCCCCAATCTATACCCCATCAACATCCCAATCTACACCCCATCAACATCCCAATCTATACCCCATCAACACCCCAATCTACACCCCATCAACATCCCCAATCTATACCCCATCAACATCCCAATCTACACCCCATCAACACCCCAATCTACACCCCATCAACACCCCAATCTACACCCCATCAACACCCCAATCTACACCCCATCAACATCCCAATCTATACCCCATCAACACCCCAATCTACACCCCATCAACACCCCAATCTACACCCCATCAACACCCCAATCTACACCCCATCAAAATCCCAATCTACACCCCATCAACATCCCAATCTACACCCCATCAACACCCCAATCTACACCCCATCAACATCCAAAATCTACACCCCATCAACATCCCCAATCTATACCCCATCAACACCCCAATCTACACCCCATCAACATCCCAATCTACACCCCATCAACACCCCAATCTATACCCCATCAACACCCCAATCTACACCCCATCAACATCCAAATCTACACCCCATCAACACCCCAATCTACACCCCATCAACATCCAAATCTACACCCCATCAACACCCCAATCTACACCCCAACAACATCCCAATCTACACCCCATCAACATCCAAATCTACACCCCATCAACACCCCAATCTACACCCCATCAACATCCCAATCTACACCCCATCAACACCCAAATCTACACCCCATCAACACCCCAATCTACACCCCATCAACACCCCAATCTACACCCCATCAACATCCCACTCTACACCCCATCAACACCCCAAACTACACCCCATCAACACCCCAATCTACACCCCATCAACACCCCAATCTACACCCCATCAACACCCCAATCTACACCCCATCAACATCCCAATCTACACCCCATCAACATCCCAATCTATACCCCATCAACACCCCAATCTACACCCCATCAACACCCCAATCTACACCCCATCAACATCCCAATCTACACCCCATCAACACCCCAATCTACACCCCATCAACACCCCAATCTACACCCCATCAACATCCCAATCTACACCCCATCAACACCCCAATCTACACCCCATCAACACCCCAATCTACACCCCATCAACATCCCAATCTACACCCCATCAACATCCCAATCTACACCCCATCAACATCCCAATCTACACCCCAACAACACCCCAATCTACACCCCATCAACACCCCAATCTACACCCCATCAACACCCCAATCTACACCCCATCAACATCCCAAACTACACCCCATCAACACCCCAATCTACACCCCATCAACATCCCAATCTACACCCCATCAACACCCCAATCTATACCCCATCAACATCCCAATCTACACCCCATCAACACCCCAATCTACACCACATCAACACCCCAATCTACACCCCATCAACACCCCAATCTACACCCCATCAACACCCCAATCTACACCCCATCAACATCCCAATCTACACCCCATCAACACCCCAATCTACACCCCATCAACATCCCAATCTACACCCCATCAACACCCCAATCTACACCCCATCAACATCCCAATCTACACCCCATCAACACCCCAATCTACACCCCATCAACACCCCAATCTATACCCCATCAACATCCCAATCTACACCCCATCAACATCCCAATCTACACCCCATCAACACCCCAATCAATACCCCATCAACATCCCAATCTACACCCCATCAACACCCCAATCTACACCCCATCAACACCCCAATCTATACCCCATCAACACCCCAATCTACACCCCATCAACACCCCAATCTACACCCCATCAACATCCCAATCTACACCCCATCAACACCCCAATCTACACCCCATCAACATCCCAATCTACACCCCATCAACACCCCAATCTACACCCCATCAACACCCCAATCTACACCCCATCAACATCCCAATCTACACCCCATCAACACCCCAATCTACACCCCATCAACATCCCAATCTATACCCCATCAACACCCCAATCTACACCCCATCAACATCCCAATCTATACCCCATCAACATCCCAATCTACACCCCATCAACACCCCAATCTACACCCCATCAACATCCCAATCTACACCCCATCAACACCCCAATCTATACCCCATCAACACCCCAATCTACACCCCATCAACACCCCAATCTATACCCCATCAACACCCCAATCTACACCCCATCAACACCCCCAATCTACACCCCATCAACACCCCAATCTACATCCCATCAACACCCCAATCTACACCCCATCAACATCCCAATCTACACCCCATCAACACCCCAATCTACACCCCATCAACATCCCAAACTACACCCCATCAACATCCCAATCTACACCCCATCAACACCCCAATCTACATCCCATCAACACCCCAATCTACACCCCATCAACATCCCAATCTACACCCCATCAACACCCCAATCTACACCCCATCAACATCCCAAACTACACCCCATCAACATCCCAATCTACACCCCATCAACACCCCAATCTACACCCCATCAACACCCCAATCTACACCCCATCAACACCCCAATCTACACCCCATCAACACCCCAATCTACACCCCATCAACACCCCCAATCTACACCCCATCAACACCCCAATCTATACCCCATCAACACCCCAATCTACACCCCATCAACACCCCAATCTACACCCCATCAACACCCCAATCTATACCCCATCAACACCCCCAATCTATACCCCATCAACACCCCAATCTACACCCCATCAACATCCCAATCTACACCCCATCAACATCCCAATCTATACCCCATCAACACCCCAATCTATACCCCATCAACATCCCAATCTACACCCCATCAACACCCCAATCTACACCCCATCAACACCCCCAATCTATACCCCATCAACATCCCAATCTACACCCCATCAACATCACAATCTACACCCCATCAACACCCCAATCTATACCCCATCAACACCCCAATCTACACCCCATCAACATCCCAATCTACACCCCATCAACATCCCAATCTACACCCCATCAACACCCCAATCTACACCCCATCAACACCCCAATCTACACCCCATCAACATCCCAATCTACATCCCATCAACACCCCAATCTACACCCCATCAACACCCCAATCTACACCCCATCAACACCCCAATCTACACCCCATCAACATCCCAATCTACACCCCATCAACACCCCAATCTATACCCCATCAACACCCCAATCTACACCCCATCAACATCCCAATCTACACCCCATCAACACCCCAATCTACACCCCATCAACATCCCAATCTACACCCCATCAACATCCCAATCAACACCCCATCAACATCCCAATCTACACCCCATCAACATCCCAATCTACACCCCATCAACATCCCAATCTACACCCCATCAACATCCCAATCTACACCCCAACAACACCCCAATCTACACTCCATCAACACCCCAATCTACACCCCATCAACACCCCAAACTACACACCATCAACATCCCAATCTACACCCCATCAACATCCCAATCTACACCCCATCAACACCCCAATCTACACCCCATCAACA
The DNA here is from genome assembly GCF_037043375.1 of Chiloscyllium plagiosum. Classification (NCBI taxonomy): domain Eukaryota; kingdom Metazoa; phylum Chordata; class Chondrichthyes; order Orectolobiformes; family Hemiscylliidae; genus Chiloscyllium; species Chiloscyllium plagiosum. Next base: position 101,299 of record NW_028270299.1, on the reverse strand, counting down.
TCCCAATCTACACCCCATCAACACCCCAATCTACACCCCATCAACATCCCAATCTACACCCCATCAACATCCCAATCTACACCCCATCAACATCCCAACCTACACCCCATCAACATCCCAATCTACACCCCATCAACACCCCAATCTACACCCCATCAACACCCCAATCTACAACCCATCAACACCCCAAACTACACCGCATCAACATCCCAATCTACACCCCATCAACACCCCAAACTACACCCCATCAACACCCCAATCTACACCCCAACAACACCCCCAATCTACACCCCATCAGCACCCCCAATCTACACCCCATCAACACCCCAATCTACACCCCATCAACACCCCAAACTATACCCCATCAACACCCCAATCTACACCCCATCAACACCCCAATCTACACCCCATAATCACCCCAATCTCACCCCATCAACACCCCCAATCTACACCCCATCAACACCCCAATCTACACCCCATCAACACCCCAATCTACATCCCTTCAACATCCCAATCTACACCCCATCAACATCCCAATCTACACCCCATCAACACCCCAATCTACACCCCATCAACATCCCAATCTATACCCCATCAACATCCCAATCTATACCCCATCAACAACCCAATCTACACCCCATCAACACCCCAATCTACACCCCATCAACATCCCAATCTACACCCCATCAACACCCCAATCTACACCCCATCAACATCCCAATCTATACCCCATCAACATCCCAATCTACACCCCATCAACAACCCAATCTACACCCCATCAACACCCCAATCTACACCCCATCAACATCCCAATCTACACCCCATCAACACCCCAATCTACACCCCATCAACATCCCAATCTACACCCCATCAACACCCCAAACTACACCCCATCAACACCCCAATCTACACCCCATCAACATCCCAATCTACACCCCATGAACACCCTCAATCTACACCCCATCAACATCCCAATCTACACCCCATCAACACCCCCAATCTACACCCCATCAACACCCCAATCTACACCCCATCAACATCCCAATCTACACCCCATCAACATCCCAATCTACACCCCATCAACACCCCAATCTACACCCCATCAACATCCCAATCTATACCCCATCAACATCCCAATCTACACCCCATCAACAACCCAATCTACACCCCATCAACACCCCAATCTACACCCCATCAACATCCCAATCTACACCCCATCAACATCCCAATCTACACCCCATCAACAACCCAATCTACACCCCATCAACACCCCAATCTACACCCCATCAACATCCCAATCTACACCCCATGAACACCCTCAATCTACACCCCATCAACATCCCAATCTACACCCCATCAACACCCCCAATCTACACCCCATCAACACCCCAATCTACACCCCATCAACATCCCAATCTACACCCCATCAACATCCCAATCTACACCCCATCAACACCCCAATCTACACCCCATCAACATCCCAATCTACACCTCATCAATACCCCAATCTACACCCCATCAACATCCTAATCTATACCCCATCAACATCCCAATCTACACCCCATCAACACCCCAATCTACACCCCATCAACACCCCAATCTACATCCCATCAACACCCCAATCTACACCCCATCAACACCCCCAATCTACACCCCATCAACATCCCAATCTACACCCCATCAACATCCCAATCGACACCGCATCAACATCCCAATCTACACCCCATCAACACCCCAATCTACACCCCATCAACACCCCAATCTACACCCCATCAACACCCCAATCTACACCCCATCAACATCCCCCAATCTATACCCGATCAACATCCCAATCTATACCCCATCAACACGCCAAACTACACCCCATCAACATCCCAATCTACACCCCATCAAAACCCCAATCTACACCCCATCAACACCCCAATCTACACCCCATCAACACCCCAATCTACACCCCATCAACACCCCAATCTACACCCCATAAACACCCCATCAACACCCCAATCTACACCCCATCAACACCCCAATCTACACCCCATAAACACCCCATCAACACCCCAAACTACACCCCATCAACATCCCAATCTACACCCCATAAACACCCCATCAACACCCCAATCTACACCCCATCAACATCCCAATCTATACCCCATCAACATCCCAATCTATACCCCATCAACACCCCAATCTACACCCCATCAACATCCCAATCTACACCCCAACAACACCCCAATCTACACCCCATCAACACCCCAATCTACACCCCATCAACATCCCAATCTACACCCCAACAACACCCCAATCTACACCCCATCAACACCCCAATCTATACCCCATCAACACCCCAATCTACACCCCATCAACATCCCAATCTACACCCCATCAACATCCCAATCTACACCCCATCAACACCCCATCAACACCCCAATCTACACCCCATCAACACCCCAATCTACACCCCATCAACACCCCAATCTATACCCCATCAACACCCCAATCTACACCCCATCAACACCCCAATCTACACCCCATCAACACCCCAATCTACACCCCATCAACATCCCAATCTACACCCCATCAACACCCCATCAACACCCCAATCTACACCCCATCAACACCCCAATCTACACCCCATAAACACCCCAATCTACACCCCATCAACACCCCAATCTACACCCCATCAACACCCCAATCTACACCCCATCAACACCCCATCAACATCCCAATCTACACCCCATCAACACCCCCAATCTACACCCCAACAACACCCCAATCTACACCCCATCAACACCCCAATCTACACCCCATCAACATCCCAATCTACACCCCATCAACATCCCAATCTACACCCCATCAACACCCCAATCTACACCCCATCAACACCCCAATCTACACCCCATCAACACCCCAATCTACACCCCATCAACACCCCCAATCTACACCCCATCAACACCCCAATCTACACCCCATCAACACCCCAATCTACACCCCATAAACATCCCAATCTACACCCCATCAACACCCCAATCTACACCCCATCAATACCCCAATCTACACCCCATCAACACCCCAATCTACAGCCCATCAACATCCCAATCTATACCCCAACAACACCCCAATCTACACCCCATCAAAACCCCAATCTACACCCCATCAACACCCCAATCTACACCCCATCAACACCCCAATCTACACCCCATCAACACCCCAATCTACACCCCATCAACACCCCAATCTATACCCCATCAACACCCCAATCTACATCCCTTCAACACCCCCAATCTATACCCCATCAACATCCCAATCTACACCCCATCAACACCCCCAATCTACACCCCATCAACACCCCCAATCTACACCCCATCAACACCCCAATCTATACCCCATCAACACCCCAAACTACACCCCATCAACACCCCAATCTATACCCCATCAACACCCCAATCTACACCCCATCAACACCCCAATCTACACCCCATCAACACCCCAATCTACACCCCATCAACACCCCAATCTACACCCCATCAACATCCCAATCTATACCCCATCAACACACCCAATCTACACCCCATCAACACCCCAATCTATACCCCGTCAACACCCCAATCTACACCCCATCAACACCCCAATCTACACCCCATCAACACCCCAATCTACACCCAATCAACATCCCAATCTACACCCCATCAACACCCCAATCTACACCCCATCAACACCCCAATCTACACCCCATCAACACCCCAATCTACACCCCATCAACACCCCAATCTATACCCCATCAACATCCCAATCTATACCCCATCAACATCCCAATCTACACCCCATCAACACCCCAATCTACACCCCATCAACACCCCAATCTACACCCCATCAACACCCCAATCTACACCCCATCAACATCCCAATCTACACCCCATCAACACCCCAATCTACACCCCATCAACATCCCAATCTACACCCCATCAACATCCCAATCTACACCCCATCAACACCCCAATCTACACCCCATCAACACCCCAATCTACACCCCATCAACACCCCAATCTACATCCCTTCAACATCCCAATCTACACCCCAACAACACCCCAATCTACACCCCATCAACAGCCCAAACTACACCCCATCAACACCCCAATCTACACCCCATCAACACCCCAATCTACACCCCATCAACATCCCAAACTACACCCCATCAACACCCCAATCTATACCCCATCAACACCCCCAATCTACACCCCATCAACACCCCAATCTATACCCCATCAACACCCCAATCTACACCCCATCAACATCCCAATCTACACCCCATCAACATCCCAATCTACACCCCATCAACACCCCAATCTACACCCCATCAACACCCCAATCTACACCCCATCAACACCCCAATCTACATCCCTTCAACATCCCAATCTACACCCCATCAACACCCCAATCTACACCCCATAAACATCCCAAACTACACCCCATCAACACCCCAATCTACACCCCATCAACACCCCAATCTACACCCCATCAACACCCCAATCTACATCCCTTTAACATCCCAATCTACACCCCATCAACACCCCCAATCTACACCCCATCAACACCCCCAATCTACACCCCATCAACACCCCATCAACATCCTAATCTATACCCCATCAACATCCCAATCTACACCCCATCAACACCCCAATCTACACCCCATCAACACCCCAATCTACATCCCATCAACACCCCAATCTACACCCCATCAACATCCCAATCTACACCCCATCAACATCCCAATCGACACCCCATCAACATCCCAATCTACACCCCATCAACACCCCAATCTACACCCCATCAACACCCCAATCTACACCCCATCAACACCCCAATCTATATCCCATCAACATCCCAATCTATACCCCATCAACATCCCAATCTACACCCCATCAACACCCCAATCTACACCCGATCAACACCCCAATCTACATCCCATCAACACCCCAATCTACACCCCATCAACATCCCAATCTACACCCCATCAACATCCCAATCGACACCCCATCAACACCCCAATCTACACCCCATCAACACCCCAATCTACACCCCATCAACAACCCAAACTACACCCCATCAACACCCCAATCTACACCCCATCAACATCCCCCAATCTATACCCCATCAACACCCCAAACTACACCCCATCAACATGCCAATCTACAACCCATCAACACCCCAATCTACACCCCATCAACACCCCCAATCTACACCCCATCAACACCCCAATCTACACCCCAACAACACCCCAATCTACACCCCATCAACACCCCAATCTACACCCGATCAACACCCCAATCTACACCCCATCAACATCCCAATCTACACCCCATCAACATCCCAATCTACACCCCATCAACATCCCAATCTACACCCCATCAACACCCCAATCTACACCCCATCAACACCCCAATCTACACCCCATCTACACCCAATCTACACCCCATCAACACCCCAATCTACACCCCATCAACACCCCAAACTACACCCCATCAACACCCCAATCTACACCCCATCAACATCCCCCAATCTATACCCCATCAACACCCCAAACTACACCCCATCAACATCCCAATCTACACCCCATCAACACCCCAATCTACACCCCATCAACACCCCAATCTACACCCCATCAACATCCCAATCTACACCCCATCAACACCCCAATCTACACCCCATCAACACCCCAATCTACACCCCATCAACATCCCAATCTACACCCCAACAACACCCCAATCTACACCCCATCAACACCCCAATCTACACCCCATCAACACCCCAATCTACACCCCATCAACATCCCAATCTACACCCCATCAACACCCCAATCTACACCCCATCAACATCCCAATCTACACCCCATCAACACCCCAATCTACACCCCATCAACATCCCAATCTACACCCCATCAACATCCCAATCTACACCCCATCAACACCCCAATCTACACCCCGTCAACACCCCAATCTACACCCAATCAACACCCAAAACTACACCCCATCAACATCCCAATCTACACCCCATCAACATCCCAATCTACACCCCATCAACACCCCAATCTACACCCCATCAACACCCCAAACTACACCCCATCAACACCCCAATCTACACCCCATCAACATCCCCCAATCTATACCCGATCAACACCCCAAACTACACCCCATCAACACCCCAATCTACACCCCATCAACATCCCAATCTACACCCCAACAACACCCCAATCTACACCCCATCAACACCCCAATCTACACCCCATCAACATCCCAAACTACACCCCATCAACATCCCAATCTACACCCCATAAACACCCCAATCTACACCCCATCAACACCCCAATCTACACCCCATCAACATCCCCATCAACACCCCAATCTACACCCCATCAACATCCCAATCTACACCCCAACAACACCCCAATCTACACCCCATCAACACCCCAATCTACACCCCATCAACATCCCAATCTACACCCCAACAACACCCCAATCTACACCCCATCAACACCCCAATCTACACCCCATCAACACCCCAATCTATACCCCATCAACACCCCAATCTACACCCCATCAACATCCCAATCTACACTCCATCAACACCCCAATCTACACCCCATCAACACCCCAATCTACACCCCATCAACACCCCAATCTACACCCCATAAACACCCCAATCTACACCCCATCAACACCCCAATCTACACCCCATCAACACCGCAATCTACACCCCATCAACACCCCAATCTACACCCCATCAACATCCCAATCTACACCCCATCAACACCCCCAATCTACACCCCAACAACACCCCAATCTACACCCCATCAACACCCCAATCTACACCCCATCAACACCCCAATCTACACCCCATCAACATCCCAATCTACACCCCATCAACATCCCAATCTACACCCCATCAACACCCCAATCTACACCCCATCAACACCCCAATCTACACCCCATCAACACCCCAAACTACACCCCATCAACATCCCAATCTACACCCCATCAACATCCCAATCTACACCCCATCAACACCCCAATCTACACCCCATCAACACCCCAATCTACACCCCATCAACACCCCAAACTACACCCCATCAACACCCCAATCTACACCCCATCAACACCCCAAACTACACCCCATCAACATCCCAATCTACACCCCATCAACATCCCAATCTACACCCCGTCAACACCCCAATCTACACCCCATCAACACCCCAATCTACACCCCATCAACACCCCAAACTACACCCCATCAACATCCCAATCTACACCCCATCAACATCCCAATCTACACCCCATCAACACCCCAATCTACACCCCATCAACACCCCAATCTACACCCCATCAACACCCCAAACTACACCCCATCAACACCCCAATCTACACCCCATCAACATCCCCCAATCTATACCCGATCAACACCCCAATCTACACCCCATCAACACCCCAATCTACACCCCATCAACATCCCAATCTACACCCCAACAACACCCCAATCTACACCCCATCAACACCCCAATCTACACCCCATCAACATCCCAAACTACACCCCATCAACATCCCAATCTACACCCCATAAACACCCCAATCTACACCCCATCAACACCCCAATCTACACCCCATCAACATCCCAATCTATACCCCATCAACACCCCAATCTACACCCCATCAACATCCCAATCTACACCCCATCAACATCCCAATCTACACCCCATCAACACCCCAATCTACACCCCATCAACACCCCAAACTACACCCCATCAACACCCCAATCTACACCCCATCAACATCCCCCAATCTATACCCGATCAACACCCCAAACTACACCCCATCAACACCCCAATCTACACCCCATCAACATCCCAATCTACACCCCAACAACACCCCAATCTACACCCCATCAACACCCCAATCTACACCCCATCAACATCCCAAACTACACCCCATCAACATCCCAATCTACACCCCATAAACACCCCAATCTACACCCCATCAACACCCCAATCTACACCCCATCAACATCCCAATCTATACCCCATCAACACCCCAATCTACACCCCATCAACATCCCAATCTACACCCCAACAACACTCCAATCTACACCCCATCAACACCCCAATCTACACCCCATCAACATCCCAATCTACACCCCAACAACACCCCAATCTACACCCCATCAACACCCCAATCTACACCCCATCAACACACCAATCTATACCCCATCAACACCCCAATCTACACCCCATCAACACCCCAATCTATACCCCATCAACACCCCAATCTACACCCCATCAACATCCCAATCTACACTCCATCAACACCCCAATCTACACCCCATCAACACCCCAATCTACACCCCATCAACACCCCAATCTACACCCCATAAACACCCCAATCTACACCCCATCAACACCCCAATCTACACCCCATCAACACCCCAATCTACACCCCATCAACACCCCAATCTACACCCCATCAACATCCCAATCTACACCCCATCAACACCCCCAATCTACACCCCAACAACACCCCAATCTACACCCCATCAACACCCCAATCTACACCCCATCAACACCCCAATCTACACCCCATCAACATCCCAATCTACACCCCATCAACATCCCAATCTACACCCCATCAACACCCCAATCTTCACCCCATCAACACCCCAATTTACACCCCATCAACACCCCAATCTACACCCCATCAACATTCCAATCTACACCCCATCAACATCCCAAGCTACACCCCATCAACATCCCAACCTACACCCCATCAACACCCCAATCTACACCCCATCAACACCCCAATCTACACCCCATCAACATCCCAATCTACACCCCATCAACACCCCCAATCTACACCCCATCAACACCCCAATCTACACCCCATCAACACCCCAATCTACACCCCATCAACATCCCAATCTACACCCCATCAACACCCCAATCTACACCCCATCAACACCCCAATCTACACCCCATCAACACCCCAATCTACACCCCATCAACACCCCAATCGACACCCCATCAACACCCCCAATCTACACCCCATCAACACCCCAATCTACACCCCATCAACACCCCAATCTACACCCCATCAACACCCCAATCGACACCCCATCAACACCCCAATCTACACCCCATCAATACCCCAATCTACACCACATCAACACCCCCAATCTACACCCCATCAACATCCCAATCTACACCCCATCAACACCCCAATCTACACCCCATCAACACCCCAATCTACACCCCATCAACAACCCAATCTACACCCCATCAACACCCCAATCTACACCCCATCAACACCCCAATCTACACCCCATCAACACCCCCAATCTACACCCCATCAACACCCCAATCTACACCCCATCAACATCCCAATCTACACCCCAACACCCCAATCTACACCCCATCAACACCCCAATCTACACCCCATCAACACCCCAATCTACACCCCATCAACACCCCAATCTACACCCCATCAACACCCCAAACTACACCCCATCAACACCCCAATCTACACCCCATCAACACCCCCAATCTACACCCCATCAACATCCCCAATCTATACCCCATCAACACCCCAAACTACACCCCATCAACACCCCAATCTACACCCCATCAACATCCCAATCTACACCCCAACAACACCCCAATCTACACCCCATCAACACCCCAATCTACACCCCATCAACATCCCAAACTACACCCCATCAACATCCCAATCTATACCCCATCAACATCCCAATCTACACCCCATAAACACCCCAATCTATACCCCATCAACATCCCAATCTATACCCCATCAACATCCCAATCTATACCCCATCAACACCCCCAATCTACACCCCATCAACACCCCAATCTACACCCCATCAACACCCCCAATCTATACCCCATCAACATCCCAATCTTTACCCCATCAACACCCCCAATCTACACCCCAACAACACCCCAATCTACACCCCATCAACATCCCAATCTACACCCCATCAACACCCCAATCTATACCCCATCAACACCCCAATCTATACCCCATCAACATCCCAATCTATACCCCATCAACACCCCAATCTACACCCCAACAACACCCCAATCTATACCCCATCAACATCCCAATCTACACCCCATCAACACCCCAATCTATACCCCATCAACACCCCCAATCTACACTCCATCAACACCCCAATCTACACCCCATCAACACCCCAATCTACACCCCATCAACACCCCAATCTACACCCCATCAACACCCCAATCTATACCCCATCAACACCCCAATCTACACCTCTTCAACACCCCAATCTACATCCCTTCAAATCCCAATCTACACCCCATCAACATCCCAATCTACACCCCAACAACACCCCAATCTATACCCCATCAACACCCCAATCTATACCCCATCAACACCCCAAACTACACCCCATCAACACCCCAATCTACACCCCATCAACATCCCAATCTACACCCCATCAACACCCCCAATCTACACCCCATCAACACCCCAATCTATACCCCATCAACACCCCAATCTACACCCCATCAACACCCCAAACTACACCCCATCAACACCCCAATCTACACCCCATCAACACCCCAAACTACACCCCATCAACACCCCAATCTACACCCCATCAACATCCCAATCTACACCCCATCAACACCCCAATCTATACCCCATCAACACCCCCAATCTACACCCCATCAACACCCCAATCTACACCCCATCAACACCCCAATCTACACCCCATCAACACCCCAATCTACACCCCATCAACATCCCAATCTACACCCCATCAACATCCCAATCTACACCCCATCAACACCCCAATCTACACCCCATCAACATCCCAATCTACACCCCATCAACACCCCAATCTACACCCCAATCTACACCCCATCAACACCCCAATCTATACCCCATCAACATCCCAATCTACACCCCATCAACACCCCAATCTACACCCCATCAACACCCCAATCTACACCCCATCAACATGCCAATCTACACCCCATCAACACCCCAATCTACACCCCATCAACATCCCAATCTACACCCCATCAACACCCCAATCTACACCCCATCAACACCCCAATCTACACCCCATCAACACCCCAATCTATACCCCTTCAACATCCCAATCTACACCCCAACAACACCCCAATCTACACCCCATCAACATCCCAAACTACACCCCATCAACACCCCAATCTACACCCCATCAACACCCCCAATCTACACCCCATCAACATCCCAATCTGCACCCCATCAACACCCCAATCTACACCCCATCAACACCCCAATCTACACCCCATCAACACCCCAATCTACACCCCATCAACATCCCAATCTACACCCCATCAACATCCCAATCTATACCCCATCAACACCCCCAATCTACACCCCATCAACACCCCAATCTACACCCCAACAACATCCCAAACTACACCCCATCAACACCCCAATCTATACCCCATCAACACCCCCAATCTACACCCCATCAACACCCCAATCTACACCCCATCAACACCCCAATCTACACCCCAACAACACCCCAATCTACACCCCAACAACATCCCAAACTACACCCCATCAACATCCCAAACTACACCCAATCAACACGCCAATCTACATCCCTTCAACACCCCAATCTACACCCCATCAACTCCCCAATCTACACCCCATCAACATCCCAATCTATACCCCATCAACACCCCAATCTACATCCCTTCAACACCCCAATCTACACCCCATCAACATCCCAAACTACACCCCATCAACACCCCAATCTACACCCCATCAAAACCCCAATCTACACCCCATCAACACCCCATCAACACCGCAATCTACACCCCATCAACATCCCAATCTACACCCCATCAACACCTCAATCTACACCCCATCAACACCCCAATCTACACCCCATCAACACCCCCAATCTACACCCCATCAACACCCCCAATCTACACCCCATCAACACACCAATCTACACCCAATCAACACCCCAATCTACACCCCATCAACATCCCAATCTACACCCCAACAACACCCCAATCTACACCCCTTCAACATCCCAATCTACACCCCATTAACACCCCAATCTACACCCCATCAACACCCCAATCTACACCCCATCAACACCCCAATCTACACCCCATCAACATCCCAATCTATACCCCATCAACACCCCAATCTACACACCATCAACACCCCAATCTATACCCCACCAACACCCCCAATCTATACCCCATCAACACCCCAATCTACATCCTATCAACATCCCAATCTACACCCCATCAACACCCCAATCTACACCCCATCAACATCCCAATCTATACCCCATCAACATCCCAATCTACACCCCATCAACAACCCAATCTACACCCCAACAACATCCCAATCTATACCCCATCAACACCCCAATCTACACCCCATCAACACCCCAATCTACACCCCATCAACACCCCAATCTACACCCCATCAACATCCCAATCTATACCCCATCAACATCCCAATCTACACCCCATCAACACCCCAATCTATACCCCATCAACACCCCAAACTACACCCCATCAACACCCCAATCTACACCCCATCAACATCCCAATCTACACCCCATCAACACCCCAATCTATACCCCATCAACACCCCAAACTACACCCCATCAACACCCCAATCTACACCCCATCAACATCCCAATCTACATCCCTTCAACATCCCAATCTACACCCCATCAACATGCCAATCTACACCCCAACAACACCCCAATCTATACCCTATCAACACCCCAATCTATACCCCATCAACACCCCAAACTACACCCCATCAACACCCCAATCTACACCCCATCAACACCCCCAATCTACACCCCATCAACATCCCCAATCTATACCCCATCAACACCCCAAACTACACCCCATCAACACCCCAATCTACACCCCATCAACATCCCAATCTTCACCCCAACAACACCCCAATCTACACCCCATCAACACCCCAATCTACACCCCATCAACATCCCAAACTACACCCCATCAACATCCCAATCTATACCCCATCAACATCCCAATCTACACCCCATAAACACCCCAATCTATACCCCATCAACATCCCAATCTATACCCCATCAACATCCCAATCTATACCCCATCAACACCCCCAATCTACACCCCATCAACACCCCAATCTACACCCCATCAACACCCCCAATCTATACCCCATCAACATCCCAATCTATACCCCATCAACACCCCCAATCTACACCCCAACAACACCCCAATCTACACCCCATCAACATCCCAATCTACACCCCATCAACACCCCAATCTACACCCCATCAACACCCCAATCTATACCCCATCAACATCCCAATCTATACCCCATCAACACCCCAATCTACACCCCAACAACACCCCAATCTATACCCCATCAACATCCCAATCTACACCCCATCAACACCCCAATCTATACCCCATCAACACCCCCAATCTACACCCCATCAACACCCCAATCTACACCCCATCAACACCCCAATCTACACCCCATCAACACCCCAATCTATACCCCATCAACATCCCAATCTACACCCCATCAACACCCCAATCTATACCCCATCAACACCCCAATCTACACCTCTTCAACACCCCAATCTACATCCCTTCAAATCCCAATCTACACCCCATCAACATCCCAATCTACACCCCAACAACACCCCAATCTATACCCCATCAACACCCCAATCTATACCCCATCAACACCCCAAACTACACCCCATCAACACCCCAATCTACACCCCATCAACATCCCAATCTACACCCCATCAACACCCCCAATCTACACCCCATCAACACCCCAATCTATACCCCATCAACACCCCAATCTACACCCCATCAACACCCCAAACTACACCCCATCAACACCCCAATCTACACCCCATCAACACCCCAAACTACACCCCATCAACACCCCAATCTACACCCCATCAACATCCCAATCTACACCCCATCAACACCCCAATCTATACCCCATCAACACCCCCAATCTACACCCCATCAACACCCCAATCTACACCCCATCAACACCCCAATCTACACCCCATCAACACCCCAATCTACACCCCATCAACATCCCAATCTACACCCCATCAACATCCCAATCTACACCCCATCAACACCCCAATCTACACCCCATCAACATCCCAATCTACACCCCATCAACACCCCAATCTACACCCCAACAACACCCCAATCTACACCCCATCAACACCCCAATCTATACCCCATCAACATCCCAATCTACACCCCATCAACACCCCAATCTACACCCCATCAACACCCCAATCTACACCCCATCAACACCCCAATCTACACCCCATCAACATCCCAATCTACACCCCATCAACATCCCAATCTACACCCCATCAACACCCCAATCTACACCCCATCAACATCCCAATCTACACCCCATCAACACCCCAATCTACACCCCATCAACACCCCAATCTACACCCCATCAACACCCCAATCTATACCCCTTCAACATCCCAATCTACACCCCAACAACACCCCAATCTACACCCCATCAACATCCCAAACTACACCCCATCAACACCCCAATCTACACCCCATCAACACCCCCAATCTACACCCCATCAACATCCCAATCTGCACCCCATCAACACCCCAATCTACACCCCATCAACACCCCAATCTACACCCCATCAACACCCCAATCTACACCCCATCAACATCCCAATCTACACCCCATCAACATCCCAATCTATACCCCATCAACACCCCCAATCTACACCCCATCAACACCCCAATCTACACCCCAACAACATCCCAAACTACACCCCATCAACACCCCAATCTATACCCCATCAACACCCCCAATCTACACCCCATCAACACCCCAATCTACACCCCATCAACACCCCAATCTACACCCCAACAACACCCCAATCTACACCCCAACAACATCCCAAACTACACCCCATCAACATCCCAAACTACACCCCATCAACACGCCAATCTACATCCCTTCAACACCCCAATCTACACCCCATCAACTCCCCAATCTACACCCCATCAACATCCCAATCTATACCCCATCAACACCCCAATCTACATCCCTTCAACACCCCAATCTACACCCCATCAACATCCCAAACTACACCCCATCAACACCCCAATCTACACCCCATCAAAACCCCAATCTACACCCCATCAACACCCCATCAACACCGCAATCTACACCCCATCAACATCCCAATCTACACCCCATCAACACCCCAATCTACACCCCATCAACACCCCAATCTACACCCAATCAACACCCCAATCTACACCCCATCAACATCCCAATCTACACCCCAACAACACCCCAATCTACACCCCATCATCATCCCAATCTACACCCCATCAACACCCCAATCTACACCCCATCAACACCCCAATCTACACCCCATCAACACCCCAATCTACACCCCATCAACACCCCAATCTACACCCCATCAACATCCCAATCTATACCCCATCAACACCCCAATCTACACACCATCAACACCCCAATCTATACCCCACCAACACCCCCAATCTATACCCCATCAACACCCCAATCTACACACCATCAACACCCCAATCTATACCCCACCAACACCCCCAATCTATACCCCATCAACACCCCAATCTACATCCTATCAACATCCCAATCTACACCCCATCAACACCCCAATCTACACCCCATCAACACCCCCAATCTACACCCCATCAACACCCCAATCTATACCCCATCAACATCCCAATCTACACCCCATCAACACCCCAATCTACACCCCAACAACATCCCAATCTATACCGGATCAACACCCCAATCTACACCCCATCAACACCCCAATCTACACCCCATCAACACCCCAATCTACACCCCAACATCCCAATCTACACCCCATCAACACCCCAATCTACATCCCTTCAACATCCCAATCTACACCCCATCAACATCCCAATCTACACCCCAACAACACCCCAATCTATACCCTATCAACACCCCAATCTATACCCCATCAACACCCCAAACTACACCCCATCAACACCCCAATCTACACCCCATCAACATCCCAATCTACACCCCATCAACACCCCAATCTACACCCCATCAACACCCCAATCTACACCCCATCAACACCCCAATCTACACCCCATCAACATCCCAATCTATACCCCATCAACATCCCAATCTATACCCCATCAACACCCCCAATCTACACCCCATCAACACCCCAATCTACACCCCATCAACACCCCCAATCTATACCCCATCAACATCCCAATCTATACCCCATCAACACCCCCAATCTACACCCCAACAACACCCCAATCTACACCCCATCAACATCCCAATCTACACCCCATCAACACCCCAATCTATACCCCATCAACACCCCCAATCTACACCCCATTAACACCCCAATCTATACCCCATCAACACCCCCAATCTACACCCCATCAACACCCCAATCTACACCTCTTCAACACCCCAATCTACATCCCTTCAACATCCCAATCTACACCCCATCAACATCCCAATCTACACCCCATCAACACCCCAATCTATACCCCATCGACACCCCAATCTATACCCCATCGACACCCCAAACTACACACCATCAACACCCCAATCTACACCCCATCAACATCCCAATCTACACCCCATCAACACCCCATCAACACCCCAATCTACACCCCATCAACATCCCAATCTACACCCCATCAACATCCCAATCTACACCCCATCAACACCCCAATCTATACCCCATCAACACCCCCAATCTACACCCCATCAACACCCCAATCTACACCCCATCAACACCCCAATCTACACCCCATCAACACCCCAATCTACACCCCATCAACATCCCAATCTACACCCCAGCAACATCCCAATCTACACCCCATCAACACCCCAATCTACACCCCATCAACATCCCAATCTACACCCCATCAACATCCCAAACTACACCCCATCAACATCCCAATCTACACCCCATCAACATCCCAATCTACACCCCATCAACATCCCAATCTACACCCCATCAACATCCCAATCTACACCCCATCAACACCCCAAACTACACCCCATCAGTACCCCCAAACTACACCCCATCAACACCCCAATCTACACCCCATCAACATCCCAATCTACACCCCATGAACACCCTCAATCTACACCCCATCAACATCCCAATCTACACCCCATCAACACCCCCAATCTACACCCCATCAACACCCCAATCTACACCCCATCAACATCCCAATCTATACCCCATCAACATCCCAATCTACACCCCATCAACACCCCAATCTACACCCCATCAACATCCAAATCTATACCCCATCAACATCCCAATCTACACCCCATCAACACCCCAATCTACA
This sequence comes from Chiloscyllium plagiosum, assembly GCF_037043375.1. Classification (NCBI taxonomy): domain Eukaryota; kingdom Metazoa; phylum Chordata; class Chondrichthyes; order Orectolobiformes; family Hemiscylliidae; genus Chiloscyllium; species Chiloscyllium plagiosum. Next base: position 83,817 of record NW_028270299.1, on the reverse strand, counting down.
CCCCATCAACATCCCAATCTACACCCCACCAACACCCCCAATCTACACCCCATCAACATCCCAAACTACACCCCATCAACATCCCAATCTACACCCCATCAACACCCCAATCTACACCCCATCAACACCCCAATCTACACCCCATCAACACCCCAATCTACACCCCATCAACATCCCAATCTATACCGCATCAACACCCCAATCTACACCCCATCAACACCCCAATCTATACCCCATCAACACCCCCAATCTATACCCCATCAACACCCCAATCTACATCCCATCAACATCCCAATCTACACCCCATCAACACCCCAATCTACACCCCATCAACATCCCAATCTATACCCCATCAACACCCCAATCTACACCCCATCAACATCCCAATCTACACCCCATCAACACCCCAATCTACACCCCATCAACACCCCCAATCTATACCCCATCAACATCCCAATCTATACCCCATCAACACCCCCAATCTACACCCCAACAACACCCCAATCTACACCCCATCAACATCCCAATCTACACCCCATCAACACCCCAATCTATACCCCATCAACACCCCCAATCTACACCCCATCAACACCCCAATCTACACCCCATCAACACCCCAATCTACACCCCATCAACACCCCAATCTACACCCCATCAACACCCCAATCTACACCCCATCAACACCCCCAATCTACACCCCATCAACACCCCAATCTATACCCCATCAACACCCCAATCTACACCCCATCAACACCCCAATCTACACCTCTTCAACACCCCAATCTACATCCCTTCAACATCCCAATCTACACCCCATCAACATCCCAATCTACACCCCATCAACACCCCAATCTATACCCCATCGACACCCCAATCTATACCCCATCAACACCCCAAACTACACACCATCAACACCCCAATCTACACCCCATCAACATCCCAATCTACACCCCATCAACACCCCATCAACACCCCAATCTACACCCATCAACATCCCAATCTACACCCCATCAACATCCCAATCTACACCCCATCAACACCCCAATCTATACCCCATCAACACCCCCAATCTACACCCCATCAACACCCCAATCTACACCCCATCAACACCCCAATCTACACCCCATCAACACCCCAATCTACACCCCATCAACACCCCAATCTACACCCCATCAACACCCCAATCTACACCCCATCAACATCCCAATCTACACCCCAGCAACATCCCAATCTACACCCCATCAACACCCCAATCTACACCCCATCAACATCCCAATCTACACCCCATCAACATCCCAAACTACACCCCATCAACATCCCAATCTACACCCCATCAACATCCCAATCTACACCCCATCAACACCCCAAACTACACCCCATCAACACCCCAATCTACACCCCATCAACATCCCAATCTACACCCCATGAACACCCTCAATCTACACCCCATCAACATCCCAATCTACACCCCATCAACACCCCCAATCTACACCCCATCAACACCCCAATCTACACCCCATCAACATCCCAATCTATACCCCATCAACATCCCAATCTACACCCCATCAACACCCCAATCTACACCCCATCAACATCCAAATCTATACCCCATCAACATCCCAATCTACACCCCACCAACACCCCAATCTACACCCCATCAACATCCCAATCTACACCCCACCAACACCCCCAATCTACACCCCATCAACATCCAAAACTACACCCCATCAACATCCCAATCTACACCCCATCAACACCCCAATCTACACCCCATCAACACCCCATCAACACCCCAATCTACACCCCATCAACATCCCAATCTATACCCCATCAACACCCCAATCTACACCCCATCAACACCCCAATCTATACCCCACCAACACCCCAATCTATACCCCATCAACACCCCAATCTACATCCCATCAACATCCCAATCTACACCCCATCAACACCCCAATCTACACCCCATCAACATCCCAATCTATACCCCATCAACACCCCAATCTACACCCCATCAACATCCCAATCTACACCCCATCAACATCCCAATCTACACCCCATCAACATCCCAATCTACACCCCTTCAACATCCCAATCTACACCCCATCAACACCCCAATCTACACCCCATCAACACCCCAATCTACACCCCATCAACACCCCAATCTACACCCCATCAACACCCCAATAGACACCCCATCAACACCCCAATCTACACCCCATCAATACCCCAATCTACACCCCATCAACACCCCCAATCTACACCCCATCAACATCCCAATCTACACCCCATCAACACCCCAATCTACACCCCATCAACAACCCAATCTACACCCCATCAACACCCCAATCTACACCCCATCAACACCCCCAATCTACACCCCATCAACACCCCAATCTACACCCCATCAACATCCCAATCTACACCCGAACAACACCCCAATCTACACCCCATCAACACCACAATCTACACCCCATCAACACCCCAATCTACACCCCATCAACACCCCAATCTACACCCCAATCTACACCCCATCAACACCCCAATCTACACCCCATCAACACCCCAATCTACACCCCATCAACACCCCAATCTACACCCCATCAACACCCCCAATCTATACCCCATCAACACCCCAATCTACACCCCATCAACATCCCAATCTATACCCCATCAACACCCCAATCTACACCCCAACAACATCCCAATCTATACCCCATCAACATCCCAATCTACACCCCATCAACACCCCAATCTACACCCCATCAACATCCCAATCTATACCCCATCAACACCCCAATCTACATCCCTTCAACACCCCCAATCTATACCCCATCAACATCCCAATCTACACCCCATCAACATCCCAATCTATACCCCATCAACATCCCAATCTATACCCCATCAACACCCCAATCTACACCCCATCAACACCCCAATCTACACCCCATCAACACCCCAATCTACACCCCATCAACACCCCAATCTACACCCCATCAACACCCCAATCTATACCCCATCAACACCCCCAATCTACACCCCATCAACACCCCAATCTACACCCCATCAACACCCCAATCTACACCCCATCAACACCCCAATCTACACCCCATCAACACCCCAATCTACACCCCATCAACACCCCAATCTACACCCCATCAACACCCCAATCTACACCCCATCAACACCCCAATCTATACCCCATCAACATCCCAATCTATACCCCATCAACATCCCAATCTACACCCCATCAACATCCCAATCTACACCCCATCAACATCCCAATCTACACCCCAACAACACTCCAATCTACACCCCATCAACACCCCAATCTACACCCCATCAACACCCCAATCTACACCCCATCAACATCCCAATCTACACCCCATCAACACCCCAATCTATACCCCATCAACACCCCAATCTACACCCCATCAACATCCCAATCTACACCCCATCAACATCCCAATCTACACCCCATCAACACCCCAATCTACACCCCATCAACACCCCATCAACACCCCAATCTACATCCCTTCAACATCCCAATCTACACCCCAACAACACCCCAATCTACACCCCATCAACACCCCAATCTACACCCCATCAACACCCCAATCTACACCCCATCAACACCCCAATCTACACCCCATCAACACCCCAATCTCCACCCCATCAACACCCCAATCTACACCCCATCAACACCCCAATCTACACCCCATCAACATCCCAATTGACACCCCATCAACACCCCAATCTACACCCCATCAACACCCCAATCTACACCCCATCAACATCCCAAACTACACCCCATCAACACCCCAATCTATACCCCATCAACACCCTCAATCTACACCCCATCAACACCCCAATCTATACCCCATCAACACCCCAATCTACACCCCATCAACATCCCAATCTACACCCCATCAACATCCCAATCTACACCCCATCAACACCCCAATCTACACCCCATCAACACCCCAATCTACACCCCATCAACACCCCAATCTACATCCCTTCAACATCCCAATCTACACCCCAACAACACCCCAATCTACACCCCATCAACATCCCAAACTACACCCCATCAACACCCCAATCTACACCCCATCAACACCCCAATCTATACCCCATCAACACCCCAATCTACATCCCATCAACACCCCAATCTACACCCCATCAACATCCCAATCTACACCCCATCAACATCCCAATCTACACCCCATCAACACCCCAATCTACACCCCATCAACACCCCAATCTACACCCCATCAACGCCCCAATCTACATCCCATCAACATCCCAATCTACACCCCATCAACATCCCAATCTACACCCCATCAACACCCCAATCTACACCCCATCAACACCCCAATCTACACCCCATCAACACCCCAATCTACACCCCATCAACATCCCAATCTACACCCCAACAACACCCCAATCTACACCCCATCAACATCCCAAACTACACCCCATCAACACCCCAATCTACGCCCCATCAACACCCCCAATCTACACCCCATCAGCATCCCAATCTACACCCCATCAACACCCCAATCTACACCCCATCAACACCCCAATCTACACCCCATCAACATCCCAATCTACACCCCATCAACATCCCAATCTATACCCCATCAACACGCCCAATCTACACCCCATCAACACCCCAATCTACACCCCATCAACATCCCAAACTACACCCCATCAACACCCCAATCTATACCCCATCAACACCCCCAATCTACACCCCATCAACACCCCAATCTACACCCCATCAACACCCCAATCTACACCCCAACAACACCCCAATCTACACCCCAACAACATCCCAAACTACACCCCATCAACATCCCAAACTACACCCCATCAACACCCCAAACTACATCCCTTCAACACCCCAATCTACACCCCATCAACACCCCAATCTACGCCCCATCAACATCCCAATCTATACCCCATCAACACCCCAATCTACATCCCTTCAACACCCCAATCTACACCCCATCAACATCCCAAACTACACCCCATCAACATCCCAATCTACACCCCATCAACACCCCAATCTACACCCCATCAACACCCCAATCTACACCCCATCAACACCCCAATCTACACCCCATCAACATCCCAATCTACACCCCATCAACACCCCAATCTACACCCCATCAACATCCCAATCTACACCCCATCAACATCCCAATCTACACCCCAACAACACCCCAATCTACACCCCATCAACACCCCAATCTACACCCCATCAACATCCCAATCTACACCCCACCAACACCCCCAATCTACACCCCATCAACATCCCAAACTACACCCCATCAACATCCCAATCTACACCCCATCAACACCCCAATCTACACACCATCAACACCCCAATCTACACCCCATCAACACCCCAATCTACACCTCATCAACATCCCAATCTATACCCCATCAACACCCCAATCTACACCCCAACACCCCAATCTATACCCCACCAACACCCCCAATCTATACCCCATCAACACCCCAATCTACATCCCATCAACATCCCAATCTACACCCCATCAACACCCCCAATCTACACCCCATCAACATCCCAATCTATACCTCATCAACATCCCAATCTATACCCCATCAACATCCCAATCTACACGCCATCAACACCCCAATCTACACCCCATCAACATCCCAATCTATACCCCATCAACACCCCAATCTACACCCCATCAACACCCCAATCTACACCCCATCAACATCCCAATCTACACCCCAACAACACCCCAATCTATACCCTATCAACACCCCAATCTATACCCCATCAACACCCCAAACTACACCCCATGAACACCCCAATCTACACCCCATCAACATCCCAATCTACACCCCATCAACACCCCAATCTACACCCCATCAACACCCCAATCTACACCCCATCAACACCCCAATCTACACCCCATCAACACCCCAATCTACACCCCATCAACATCCCAATCTACACCCCATCAACATCCCAATCTATACCCCATCAACATCCCAATCTATACCCCATCAACACCCCCAATCTACACCCCATCAACACCCCAATCTACACCCCATCAACATCCCAATCTACACCCCATCAACATCCCAATCTACACCCCATCAACACCCCAATCTACACCCCATCAACACCCCCAATCTATACCCCATCAACATCCCAATCTATACCCCATCAACACCCCCAATCTACACCCCAACAACACCCCAATCTACACCCCATCAACATCCCAATCTACACCCCATCAACACCCCAATCTATACCCCATCAACACCCCCAATCTACACCCCATCAACACCCCAATCTATACTCCATCAACACCCCCAATCTACACCCCATCAACACCCCAATCTATACCCCATCAACATCCCAATCTACACCCCATCAACATCCCAAACTACACCCCATCAACACCCCAATCTACACCCCATCAACACCCCACTCTACACCCCATCAACACCCCAATCTACACCCCATCAACATCCCAAACTACACCCCATCAACACCCCAATCTATACCCCATCAACACCCTCAATCTACACCCCATCAACACCCCAATCTATACCCCATCAACACCCCAATCTACACCCCATCAACATCCCAATCTACACCCCATCAACATCCCAATCTACACCCCATCAACACCCCAATCTACACCCCATCAACACCCCAATCTACACCCCATCAACACCCCAATCTACATCCCTTCAACATCCCAATCTACACCCCAACAACACCCCAATCTACACCCCATCAACATCCCAAACTACACCCCATCAACACCCCAATCTACACCCCATCAACACCCCAATCTATACCCCATCAACACCCCAATCTACATCCCATCAACACCCCAATCTACACGCCATCAACATCCCAATCTACACCCCATCTACATCCCAATCTACACCCCATCAACACCCCAATCTACACCCCATCAACACCCCAATCTACACCCCATCAACGCCCCAATCTACATCCCTTCAACATCCCAATCTACACCCCAACAACACCCCAATCTACACCCCATCAACATCCCAAACTACACCCCATCAACACCCCAATCTACGCCCCATCAACACCCCCAATCTACACCCCATCAACATCCCAATCTACACCCCATCAACACCCCAATCTACACCCCATCAACACCCCAATCTACACCCCATCAACATCCCAATCTACACCCCATCAACATCCCAATCTATACCCCATCAACACCCCCAATCTACACCCCATCAACACCCCAATCTACACCCCATCAACATCCCAAACTACACCCCATCAACACCCCAATCTATACCCCATCAACACCCCCAATCTACACCCCAATCTACACCCCATCAACACCCCAATCTACACCCCAACAACACCCCAATCTACACCCCAACAACATCCCAAACTACACCCCATCAACATCCCAAACTACACCCCATCAACATCCCAAACTACACCCCATCAACACCCCAATCTACATCCCTTCAACACCCCAATCTACACCCCATCAACACCCCAATCTACACCCCATCAACATCCCAATCTACACCCCATCAACATCCCAATCTACACCCCATCAACATCCCAATCTACACCCCAACAACACCCCAATCTACACCCCATCAACACCCCAATCTACACCCCATCAACATTCCAATCTACACCCCACCAACACCCCCAATCTACACCCCATCAACATCCCAAACTACACCCCATCAACATCCCAATCTACACCCCATCAACACCCCAATTTACACCCCATCAACACCCCAATCTACACCCCATCAACACCCCAATCTACACCCCATCAACATCCCAATCTATACCCCATCAACACCCCAATCTACACCCCAACACCCCAATCTATTCCCCACCAACACCCCCAATCTATACCCCATCAACACCCCAATCTACATCCCATCAACATCCCAATCTACACCCCATCAACACCCCCAATCTACACCCCATCAACATCCCAATCTACACCCCATCAACACCCCAATCTACACCCCATCAACATCCCAATCTATTCCCCATCAACATCCCAATCTATACCCCATCAACACCCCAATCTACACCCCATCAACATCCCAATCTACACCCCATCAACATCCCAATCTACACCCCATCAACATCCCAATCTATACCCCATCAACACCCCAATCTACACCCCATCAACACCCCAATCTACACCCCATCAACATCCCAATCTATACCCCATCAACACCCCAATCTACACCCCATCAATACCCCAATCTACACCCCATCAACATCCCAATCTACACCCCAACAACACCCCAATCTATACCCTATCAACACCCCAATCTATACCCCATCAACACCCCAAACTACACCCCATCAACACCCCAATCTACACCCCATCAACATCCCAATCTACACCCCATCAACACCCCAATCTACACCCCATCAACACCCCAATCTACACCCCATCAACACCCCAATCTACACCCCATCAACATCCCAATCTACACCCCATCAACATCCCAATCTATACCCCATCAACATCCCAATCTATACCCCATCAACACCCCCAATCTACACCCCATCAACACCCCAATCTACACCCCATCAACACCCCCAATCTATACCCCATCAACATCCCAATCTATACCCCATCAACACCCCCAATCTACACCCCAACAACACCCCAATCTACACCCCATCAACATCCCAATCTACACCCCATCAACACCCCAATCTATACCCCATCAACACCCCCAATCTACACCCCATCAACACCCCAATCTACACCCCATCAACACCCCAATCTACACCCCATCAACATCCCAATCTACACCCCATCAACATCCCAATCTATACCCCATCAACACCCCCAATCTACACCCCATCAACACCCCAATCTACACCCCATCAACATCCCAAACTACACCCCATCAACACCCCAATCTATACCCCATCAACACCCCCAATCTACACCCCAATCTACACCCCATCAACACCCCAATCTACACCCCAACAACACCCCAATCTACACCCCAACAACATCCCAAACTACACCCCATCAACATCCCAAACTACACCCCATCAACATCCCAAACTACACCCCATCAACACCCCAATCTACATCCCTTCAACACCCCAATCTACACCCCATCAACACCCCAATCTACACCCCATCAACATCCCAATCTACACCCCATCAACATCCCAATCTACACCCCATCAACATCCCAATCTACACCCCAACAACACCCCAATCTACACCCCATCAACACCCCAATCTACACCCCATCAACATTCCAATCTACACCCCACCAACACCCCCAATCTACACCCCATCAACATCCCAAACTACACCCCATCAACATCCCAATCTACACCCCATCAACACCCCAATTTACACCCCATCAACACCCCAATCTACACCCCATCAACACCCCAATCTACACCCCATCAACATCCCAATCTATACCCCATCAACACCCCAATCTACACCCCAACACCCCAATCTATTCCCCACCAACACCCCCAATCTATACCCCATCAACACCCCAATCTACATCCCATCAACATCCCAATCTACACCCCATCAACACCCCCAATCTACACCCCATCAACATCCCAATCTACACCCCATCAACACCCCAATCTACACCCCATCAACATCCCAATCTATTCCCCATCAACATCCCAATCTATACCCCATCAACACCCCAATCTACACCCCATCAACATCCCAATCTACACCCCATCAACATCCCAATCTACACCCCATCAACATCCCAATCTATACCCCATCAACACCCCAATCTACACCCCATCAACACCCCAATCTACACCCCATCAACATCCCAATCTATACCCCATCAACACCCCAATCTACACCCCATCAATACCCCAATCTACACCCCATCAACATCCCAATCTACACCCCAACAACACCCCAATCTATACCCTATCAACACCCCAATCTATACCCCATCAACACCCCAAACTACACCCCATCAACACCCCAATCTACACCCCATCAACATCCCAATCTACACCCCATCAACACCCCAATCTACACCCCATCAACACCCCAATCTACACCCCATCAACACCCCAATCTACACCCCATCAACATCCCAATCTACACCCCATCAACATCCCAATCTATACCCCATCAACATCCCAATCTATACCCCATCAACACCCCCAATCTACACCCCATCAACACCCCAATCTACACCCCATCAACACCCCCAATCTATACCCCATCAACATCCCAATCTATACCCCATCAACACCCCCAATCTACACCCCAACAACACCCCAATCTACACCCCATCAACATCCCAATCTACACCCCATCAACACCCCAATCTATACCCCATCAACACCCCCAATCTACACCCCATCAACACCCCAATCTACACCCCATCAACACCCCAATCTACACCCCATCAACATCCCAATCTACACCCCATCAACACCCCAATCTACACCCCATCAACACCCCAATCTATACCCCATCAACATCCCCCAATCTACACCCCAACAACATCCCCAATCTACACCCCATCAACATCCCAATCTACACCCCATCAACACCCCAATCTATACCCCATCAACACCCCCAATCTACACCCCATCAACACCCCAATCTACACCCCATCAACATCCCAATCTACACTCCATCAACACCCCCAATCTACACCCCATCAACACCCCAATCTACACCCCATCAACACCCCAATCTACACCCCATCAACACCCCAATCTACACCCCATCAACACCCCCAATCTACACCCCATCAACACCCCAATCTATACCCCATCAACACCCCAATCTACACCCCATCAACACCCCAATCTATACCCCATCAACATCCCAATCTACACCCCATCAACACCCCCAATCTACACCCCATCAAAACCCCAATCTACACCTCTTCAACACCCCAATCTACATCCCTTCAACATCCCAATCTACACCCCATCAACATCCCAATCTACACCCCATCAACACCCCAATCTATACCCCATCAACACCCCCAATCTACACCCCATCAACACCCCAATCTACACCCCATCAACACCCCAATCTACACCCCATCAACATCCCAATCTACACCCCATCAACACCCCAATCTACACCCCATCAACACCCCAATCTACACCCCATCAACACCCCAATCTACACACCATCAACACCCCAATCTACACCCCATCAACACCCCAATCTACACCCCATCAACATCCCAATCTACACCCCATCAACACCCCAATCTATACCCCATCAACACCCCCAATCTACACCCCATCAACACCCCAATCTACACCCCATCAACACCCCAATCTATACCCCATCTACACCCCAGTCTATACCCCATCAACATCCCAATCTACACCCCAACAACACCCCAATCTACACCCCATCAACACCCCAATCTACACCCCATCAACACCCCAATCTACACCCCATCAACACCCCAATCTACACCCCATCAACATCCCAATCTACACCCCATCAACACCCCAAACTACACCCCATCAACACCCCAATCTCCACCCCATCAACACCCCAATCTACACCCCATCAACATCCCAAACTACACCCCATCAACACCCCAATCTACACCCCATCAACACCCCAATCTACACCCCATCAACACCCCAATCTACACCCCATCAACATCCCAATCTACACCCCATCAACATCCCAATCTACACCCCATCAACACCCCAAATTACATCCCATCAACACCCCAATCTACACCCCATCAACACCCCATCAACATCCCAAACTACACCCCATCAGCACCCCAAAACTACACCCCATCAACACCCCAATCTACACCCCATCAACACCCCAATCTACACCCCATCAACACCCCAATCTACACCCCATCAACATCCCAATCTACACCCCATCAACACCCCAATCTACACCCCATCAACATCCCAAACTACACCCCATCAACACCCCAATCTATACCCCATCAACACCCTCAATCTACACCCCATCAACACCCCAATCTATACCCCATCAACACCCCAATCTACACCCCATCAACATCCCAATCTACACCCCATCAACATCCCAATCTACACCCCATCAACACCCCAATCTACACCCCATCAACACCCCAATCTACACCCCATCAACACCCCAATCTACATCCCTTCAACATCCCAATCTACACCCCAACAACACCCCAATCTACACCCCATCAACATCCCAAACTACACCCCATCAACACCCCAATCTACACCCCATCAACACCCCAATCTATACCCCATCAACACCCCAATCTACATCCCATCAACACCCCAATCTACACCCCATCAACATCCCAATCTACACCCCATCTACATCCCAATCTACACCCCATCAACACCCCAATCTACACCCCATCAACACCCCAATCTACACCCCATCAACACCCCAATCTACATCCCTTCAACATCCCAATCTACACCCCAACAACACCCCAATCTACACCCCATCAACATCCCAAACTACACCCCATCAACACCCCAATCTACGCCCCATCAACACCCCCAATCTACACCCCATCAACATCCCAATCTACACCCCATCAACACCCCAATCTACACCCCATCAACACCCCAATCTACACCCCATCAACATCCCAATCTACACCCCATCAACATCCCAATCTATACCCCATCAACACCCCCAATCTACACCCCATCAACACCCCAATCTACACCCCATCAACATCCCAAACTACACCCCATCAACACCCCAATCTATACCCCATCAACACCCCCAATCTACACCCCAATCTACACCCCATCAACACCCCAATCTACACCCCAACAACACCCCAATCTACACCCCAACAACATCCCAAACTACACCCCATCAACATCCCAAACTACACCCCATCAACATCCCAAACTACACCCCATCAACACCCCAATCTACATCCCTTCAACACCCCAATCTACACCCCATCAACACCCCAATCTACACCCCATCAACATCCCAATCTACACCCCATCAACATCCCAATCTACACCCCATCAACATCCCAATCTACACCCCAACAACACCCCAATCTACACCCCATCAACACCCCAATCTACACCCCATCAACATTCCAATCTACACCCCACCAACACCCCCAATCTACACCCCATCAACATCCCAAACTACACCCCATCAACATCCCAATCTACACCCCATCAACACCCCAATCTACACCCCATCAACACCCCAATCTACACCCCATCAACACCCCAATCTACACCCCATCAACATCCCAATCTATACCCCATGAACACCCCAATCTACACCCCAACACCCCAATCTATACCCCACCAACACCCCCAATCTATACCCCATCAACACCCCAATCTACATCCCATCAACATCCCAATCTACACCCCATCAACACCCCCAATCTACACCCCATCAACATCCCAATCTACACCCCATCAACACCCCAATCTACACCCCATCAACATCCCAATCTATACCCCATCAACATCCCAATCTATACCCCATCAACACCCCAATCTACACCCCATCAACATCCCAATCTACACCCCATCAACATCCCAATCTACACCCCATCAACATCCCAATCTATACCCCATCAACACCCCAATCTACACCCCATCAACACCCCAATCTACACCCCATCAACATCCCAATCTATACCCCATCAACACCCCAATCTACACCCCATCAATACCCCAATCTACACCCCATCAACATCCCAATCTACACCCCAACAACACCCCAATCTATACCCTATCAACACCCCAATCTATACCCCATCAACACCCCAAACTACACCCCATCAACACCCCAATCTACACCCCATCAACATCCCAATCTACACCCCATCAACACCCCAATCTACACCCCATCAACACCCCAATCTACACCCCATCAACACCCCAATCTACACCCCATCAACATCCCAATCAACACCCCATCAACATCCCAATCTATACCCCATCAACATCCCAATCTATACCCCATCAACACCCCCAATCTACACCCCATCAACACCCCAATCTACACCCCATCAACACCCCCAATCTATACCCCATCAACATCCCAATCTATACCCCATCAACACCCCCAATCTACACCCCAACAACACCCCAATCTACACCCCATCAACATCCCAATCTACACCCCATCAACACCCCAATCTATACCCCATCAACACCCCCAATCTACACCCCATCAACACCCCAATCTACACCCCATCAACACCCCAATCTACACCCCATCAACACCCCAATCTACACCCCATCAACACCCCAATCTACACCCCATCAACACCCCAATCTATACCCCATCAACATCCCCCAATCTACACCCCAACAACATCCCCAATCTACACCCCATCAACATCCCAATCTACACCCCATCAACACCCCAATCTATACCCCATCAACACCCCCAATCTACACCCCATCAACACCCCAATCTACACCCCATCAACATCCCAATCTACACTCCATCAACACCCCCAATCTACACCCCATCAACACCCCAATCTACACCCCATCAACACCCCAATCTACACCCCATCAACACCCCAATCTACACCCCATCAACACCCCCAATCTACACCCCATCAACACCCCAATCTATACCCCATCAACACCCCAATCTACACCCCATCAACACCCCAATCTATACCCCATCAACATCCCAATCTACACCCCATCAACACCCCCAATGTACACCCCATCAATACCCCAATCTACACCTCTTCAACACCCCAATCTACATCCCTTCAACATCCCAATCTACACCCCATCAACATCCCAATCTACACCCCATCAACACCCCAATCTATACCCCATCAACACCCCCAATCTACACCCCATCAACACCCCAATCTACACCCCATCAACACCCCAATCTACACCCCATCAACATCCCAATCTACACCCCATCAACACCCCAATCTACACCCCATCAACACCCCAATCTACACCCCATCAACACCCCAATCTACACACCATCAACACCCCAATCTACACCCCATCAACACCCCAATCTACACCCCATCAACATCCCAATCTACACCCCATCAACACCCCAATCTATACCCCATCAACACCCCCAATCTACACCCCATCAACACCCCAATCTACACCCCATCAACACCCCAATCTATACCCCATCTACACCCCAGTCTATACCCCATCAACATCCCAATCTACACCCCAACAACACCCCAATCTACACCCCATCAACACCCCAATCTACACCCCATCAACACCCCAATCTACACCCCATCAACACCCCAATCTACACCCCATCAACATCCCAATCTACACCCCATCAACACCCCAAACTACACCCCATCAACACCCCAATCTCCACCCCATCAACACCCCAATCTACACCCCATCAACATCCCAAACTACACCCCATCAACACCCCAATCTACACCCCATCAACACCCCAATCTACACCCCATCAACACCCCAATCTACACCCCATCAACATCCCAATCTACACCCCATCAACATCCCAATCTACACCCCATCAACACCCCAAATTACATCCCATCAACACCCCAATCTACACCCCATCAACACCCCATCAACATCCCAAACTACACCCCATCAGCACCCCAAAACTACACCCCATCAACACCCCAATCTACACCCCATCAACACCCCAATCTACACCCCATCAACACCCCAATCTACACCCCATCAACATCCCAATCTACACCCCATCAACACCCCAATCTATACCCCATCAACACCCCAATCTATACCCCATCAACACCCCAATCTACACCCCATCAACACCCCAATCTACACCCCATCAACATCCCAATCTACACCCCATCAACACCCCAAATTACACCCCATCAACACCCCAATCTACACCCCATCAACATCCCAATCTACACCCCATCAACATCCCAATCTACACCCCATCAACACCCCAAATTACACCCCATCAACACCCCAATCTACACCCCATCAACATCCCAATCTACACCCCAACAACACCCCAATCTACACCCCATCAACACCCCAATCTACACCCCATCAACATCCCAATCTACACCCCATCAACATCCCAATCTACACCCCATCAACAACCCAATCTACACCCCATCAACACCCCAATCTACACCCCATCAACATCCCAATCTACACCCCATCAACAACCCAATCTACACCCCATAAACACCCCAATCTACACCCCATCAACATCCCAATCTACACCCCATCAACACCCCAATCTACACCCCATCAACACCCCCAATCTACACCCCATCAACACCCCAATCTACACCCCATCAACACCCCAATCTACACCCCATCAACATCCCAATCTACACCCCATCAACATCCCAATCTATACCCCATCAACACCCCAATCTACACCCCATCAACACCCCAATCTACACCACATCAACATCCCAATCTACACCCCATCAACACCCCAATCTTTCCCCCATCAACACCCCAATCTACACACCATCAACACCGCAATCTACACCCCATCAACACCCCAATCTACACCCCATCAACATCCCAATCTACACCCCATCAACACCCCAATCTACACCCCATCAACATCCCAATCTACACCCCATCAACATCCCAATCTACACCCCATCAACACCCCAATCTACACCCCATCAACATCCCAATCTACACCCCATCAACATCCCAATCTACACCCCATCAACATCCCAATCTACACCCCATCAACACCCCAATCTACACCCCATCAACATCCCAATCTACACCCCATCAACACCCCAATCTACACCCCATCAACATCCCCAATCTACACCCCATCAACATCCCAAACTACACCCCATCAACACCCCAATCTACACCCCATCAACATCCCAATCTACACCCCATCAACACCCCAATCTACACCCCATCAACATCCCAATCTACACCCCATCAACATCCAAATCTACACCCCATCAACATCCCAATCTACACCCCATCAACACCCCAATCTACACCCCATCAACATCCCAATCTACACCCCATCAACATCCCCAATCTACACCCCATCAACATCCCAATCTACACCCCATCAACATCCCAATCTATACCCCATCAACAACCCAATCTACACCCCATCAACATCCCAATCTATACCCCATCAACACCCCAATCTACACCCCATCAACACCCCAATCTACACCCCATCAACATCCCAATCTACACCCCATCAACACCCCAATCTACACCCCATCAACATCCCAATCTACACCCCATCAACATCCCAATCTACACCCCATCAACATCCCCAATCTATACCCCATCAACACCCCAATCTACACCCCATCAACATCCCAATCTACACCCCATCAACATCCCAAACTACACCCCATCAACACCCCCAATCTACACCCCATCAACACCCCCAAACTACACCCCATCAACATCCCAATCTACACCCCATCAACATCCCAATCTACACCCCATCAACATCCCAATCTACACCCCATCAACACCCCCAAACTACACCCCATCAACATCCCAATCTACACCCCATCAACACCCCAATCTACACCCCATCAACATCCCAATCTACACCCCATCAACACCCCAATCTATACCCCATCAACACCCCAATCTATACCCCATCAACACCCCAATCTACACCCCATCAACATCCCAATCTATACCCCATCAACACCCCAATCTACACCCCATCAACACCCCAATCTACACCCCATCAACATCCCAATCTACACCCCATCAACACCCCAATCTACACCCCATCAACATCCCAATCTACACCCCATCAACATCCCAATCTACACCCCATCAACACCCCCAATCTATACCCCATCAACACCCCAATCTACACCCCATCAACATCCCAATCTACACCCCATCAACATCCCAAACTACACCCCATCAACACCCCCAATCTACACCCCATCAACACCCCCAAACTACACCCCATCAACACCCCAATCTACACTCCATCAACATCCCCAATCTCCACCCCATCAACACCCCAATCTACACCCCATCAACACCCCAATCTACACCCCATCAACATCCCAATCTATACCCCATCAACACCCCAATCTACACCCCATCAACACCCCAATCTACACCCCATCAACAACCCAAACTACACCCCATCAACACCCCAATCTACACCCCATCAACATCCCAATCTACACCCCATCAACACCCCAATCTACACCCCATCAACATCCCAATCTACACCCCATCAACATCCCCAATCTACACCCCATCAACACCCCAATCTACACCCCATCAACATCCCAATCTACACCCCATCAACATCCCAATCTACACCCCATCAACACCCCAATCTACACCCCATCAACACCCCAATCTACACCCCATCAACATCCCAATCTACACCCCATCAACACCCCAATCTACACCCCATCAACATCCCAATCTACACTCCATCAACACCCCCAATCTACACCCCATCAACATCCCAATCTACACCCCATCAACACCCCCAATCTACACCCCATCAACACCCCAATCTACACCCCATCAACATCCCAATCTACACCCCATCAACACCCCCAATCTACACCCCATCAACACCCCAATCTACACCCCATCAACACCCCAATCTACACCCCATCAACACCCCAATCTATACCCCATCAACACCCCAATCTATACCCCATCAACATCCCCCAATTTACACCCAATCAACACCCCCAATCTACACCCCATCAACACCCCCCAATCTGCACTCCATCAATACCCTAATCCATGCCCCATCAACACCCCAATCTCACCATATCAACACTCCTCATCACGCCCACAATCTAGACACCAACACCAATATCACGCCCACAATCTATACCCTCTCAATACCCCATCATCCCCCATCAGCCCCCAATCTATACCCCATCAACACCCCCATCACCCTCAATCTATACATCATTACCACTCTCCATCTACCCCCAATCTATATCCCATCTAATCCCCCCGTCTAACCCCATCAACACCCCAATCTCACCGTATCAACACCCCCAATCTACACTCCATGAATACCCTAATCCATGCCCCATCAACACCCCAATCTCACCTTATCAACACTCCTCATCACGCCCACAATCTAGACCCCAACACCAATATCACGCCCACAATCTATACCCTCTCAATACCCCATCACCCCCATCAGCCCACAATCTATACCCTCTCAATACCCCATCACTCCCCATCAGCCCCCAATCTATACCCCATTAACACCCCCATCACCCCCAATCTATACATCATTACCACTCCCCATCTACCCCCAATCTATACCCCATTAACACCCCCATCACCCCCAATCTATACATCATTACCACTCCCCATCTGCCCCCAATCTATATTCCATCTACTCCCCCCGTTTAACCGCATCAACATCCCGTCTCCCCAAACTATACCCCATCAACATCCCCATCTAGCCCCCAATCTATGCCCCAACTACACCCCAAACTATACCACATCAACACCCCCATTTACCCCCACTCAATACCCCAACAACCCCCTTCCCATCTACACACCAATCTATACCATATCAATAACCCAATCTACACCCTATCAACACCCCTAAATGCCCCAAAGTGTATCCCATCAACACGAACTCCCATCTATATCCCATCAACATCCCTAAACTACCCCCAATCCATACCTCATCAACATCTATGCCAATCTATAGCCCACCAACACCCCTCAACCTCCACCCCAACAACCCCCAATCTACAGCCCAATCTATACCCCATCAAACCCCAATCTACACCCCATCTCCAAACATCATCTATCTCCCAATCTATACCCCTATCTAAATCCCATCAATACCTCGCCATCTACCCACAACCTATATACCATCAACAGCCCCCACCTAACCCTCAATCGGTACTCCATATATCCACCCATCTATATACCCATTACCACCCAAACTACCCCCAATCTTTACCCCATCTTTCCCCCATCAACATCTTCATCTATCCATCTCCCCAATCCCTCAACACTATCCTTCCTCCATTTCCCCATACACCCTCCAACCAATACACCATCAACACTCCCATCTATCCATCTCCCAAATCCCTCAACACTGTCCCTGCTCCCTTTAATCATGTAGCCTCCAACGTATACCCCATCAACACCCCACCTGTCCAGCTCCCCAATCCATGAACATCATCCCTCCTCCATTTCCCCATCAACACCACCATCCATCCATCTCCCTAATCCCTCAACACTATCCCTCCTCCGTATCCCCATTCTCCCTCCAACTAATACACCATCAACACCCCCATCTATCCAACTCCCCAATCCCTCAACACTATCCCTCCTCCGTATCCCCATTCTCCCTCCAACTAATACACCATCGACAACCCCATCTATCCAACTCCCCAATCCCTCAACACTATCCCTCCTCCGTTTCCCCATCCACCCTCCAACCAATATACCATCAACACCACCATCCATCCATCTCCCTAATCCCTCAACACTATCCCTCCTCAGTTTCCCCATCCACCCTCCAACCAATACATCATCAACACCACCATCCATCCATCTCCCTCATCCCTCAACACTATCCCTCCTCAGTTTCCCCATCCACCCTCCAATCAATACATCATCAACACCACCATCCATCCATCTCCCTCATCCCTCAACACTATCCCTCCTCCGTTTCCCCATCCATCTTTCAACCAATACCCCATCAATACCCCCATCTATCCATCTCCCCAATTCCTCAATACTATCCCTCCTCCGTTTCCCCATGCACCCTCCAACCAGTCCACCATCAACACCCCCATCTATCCATCTCCCCAATCCTTCAATACTATCCCTCCTCCGTATCCCCATCTACCCTCCAACCAATACCCCATCAACACCCCCATCTATCCATCTCCCTAATCCCTCAACACTGTCCCCCCTCGATTTCCCCACCCACCTGCAACCTATACCCGATCAACACCCCATCCATTCACCTCCCTAATCCCTCAACATCAAGTCTCCTCCGTTTCCACATCCACCCTCCAACCTATACCCCATCAACAGCCCCATCTATCCAGCTCCCCAATCCCTCAACACTATTCCTCCTCCGATTCCCCATCTACCCTCCAACCAATACACCATCAACACCCTCATCTATCAATCTCCCCAGTCCCTCAACACTATCTCTCCTCCGTTTTGCCAGCCACCCTTCAACCTCGACCCCATCAACACTCCCACCTACCATAGACATAGAACATAGACCATTACAGCACAGTACTGGCCCTTCGGCCCTCGATGTTGCGCCAACTTGTCATACCAATCTGAAGCCCACCTAACTTTCACTATTCCATGTACGTCCATATGCTTGTCCAATGACGACTTAAATGCACTTAAAGTTGGCGAATCTACTACCGTTGCAGGCAAAGCATTCCATACCCTTACTACTCTCTGAGTAAAGAAACTACCTCTGACATCTGTCCTATATCTATCACCCCTCAATTTAAAGCTGTGCCCCCTCGTGCTCACCGTCCCCATACTTGGAAAAAGGCTCTCCCTGTCCACCCTACCTAACCCTCTGATTATCTTACACGTCTCTATTAAGTCACCTCTCAGCCTTCTTCTCTCTAACGAAAACAGCCTCAAGTCCCTCAGCCTTTCCTCGTAAGACCTTCCCTCCTATACAAGGCAACATCCCGGTAAATCTCCTCTGCACCCTTTCCAAAGCTTCCACATCCTTCCTATAATGCGGTGACCAGAACTGTACACAATACTCCAAGTGCGGCCGCACCAGAGTTGTGTACAGCTGTAGCATAACCTAATGGTTCCGGAACTCCATCCCTCTATTAATAAAAGCTACAACCTGGGTGGCAACTTTCAAGGATCTGTGTACCTGGACACCGAGATCTCTCTGCTCATCTACACTACCAAGAATCTTACCATTAGCCCAGTACTCTGCATTGCGGTTACTCCGACCAAAGTGAATCACCTCCCACTTGTCCACATTAAACTCCATTTGCCACCTCTCAGCCCAGCTCTGCAGCTTATCTGTGTCCCTCTGTAACCTACAACATCCTTCGTCACTATCCACAACTCCACCGGCCTTAGTGTCATCTGCAAATTTACTAACCCATCCTTCATCCAGGTCGTTTATAAAAATGACGAACAGCAGTGGGTCCAAGACCGACCCTTGCAGTACCCCACTAGTAACTGGACTCCAGGATGTACATTTCCCATTAACCATCACCCTCTGTCTTCTTTCAGCGAGCCAATTACTGATCCAAACTGCTATATCTCCCACAATCCCATTCCTCCGCATTTTGTACAATAGCCTACCGCGGGGAACCTTATCGAACACCTTGCTGAAATCCAAATACACCACATCAACCGGTTTATTCTCCTCTACCTGTTTGGTCACCTTCTCAAAGAACTCAATAAGGTTTGTGAGGCACGACCTACCCTTCACAAAACCGTGCTGGCTATCCCTAATCAAATTATTCTTTTCTAGATGATTATAAATCCTATCTCTTATAACCTTTTCCAACACTTTACCAACAACTGAAGTAAGGCTCACTGGTCTATAATTACCAGGGTTGTCTCTCCTCCCCTTCGTGAACAGGGGAACCACATTTGCTATCCTCCAGTCTTCTGGCACTATTCCTGTAGACAACGATGATTTAAAGATCAATGCCAAAGGCTCGGCAATCTCCTCCCTGGCTTCCCCAGAGGATCCTAGGATAAATCCCATCCGGCCCAGGGGACTTACCTATTTTCACACTCTGCAGGATGTCTAATACCTCTTCCTTGTGAACCTCAATCCCACCTAGTCTAGTAGCCTGTATCTCAGTATTCTCCTCGACAACATTGTCAGTTTTCTAGAGTGAATACTGTTGAAAAATAATCATTTAGTGCTTCCCCTATCTCCTCTGACTCCACACACAACGTCCCACTACTATCCTTGATTGGCCCTAATCTTACTCTTGTCATTCTTTTATTCCTTAAATAACTATAGAAAACCTTAGGGTTTACCCTGATCCTATCCGCCAACAACTTCTCATGTCTCCTCCTGGCTCTTCTGAGCTCTCTCTTTAGGTCTTTCCTGGCTTCCTTGTAACCCTCAAGCGCCCTAACTGAGCCTTCACATCTCATCCTAACATAAGCCGCCGCCTTCCTCTTGACTAACCATCTCCCCAATCTCTCAACACTATCCCTCCTCCGTTTCCCCATCTACCCTCCAACCTATACCCCATCAACACCCTCATCTATCCATTCCTGAAGAAGGGCTTATGCCCGAGACGTCAATTCTCCTGCTCCTTGGATGCAGGCTGACCTGCTGCACTTTTCCAGCAACACATTTTTCACCTCCATACCCCATCAACACCCCATCTATCCATCTCCCCAATCCCTCAACACCATCCCTCCTCCATTTCCCCATCCACCCTCCAACCTATACCCCATCAACACCCCCATCTATCATTTCCCCAATCCCTCAACACTATTCCTCCTCCCTTTTCCCATCTACCCTCCAACTTATACCCCATCAACACCCCTATCTATCCAGCTCGCCAATCCTGCCACACCAACCCTCCTCCCCTTCCCCATCTATACCCCAGCATTACCAATTTTAAAAAAAACACTATTCACAGGATATTGGTATCATGGCTCGGTCCCATTCCTAATAGTGCAGAGTCCACCCCATTGCTGTATATCTGGAGTCACGTGTATGTCATACCGAGTAAGGATTGCAGCTTTACCTCTCCAAAGGACATTTTGAACCAGATGGATTTTCCCCAACAAGCGAAAATGGATTTGTGGTCATCATTACTCTCTTAATTCCAGATGTTGTGGAGCTGAGATTCCCATAAGGGAATTGGAATCCGGGTCCCCAGCACGTTGATGGAGTTGTTGGATTAATGGTCAGACGAATATACCACTCACCTTTCCCCCGCCTCATTTATCTACAACTGCACCCACTCCCACAATACCATTTCCCTGACTAGAAACTCCAACATCCACTGAGTTCCCTGAGCACTGGCTGTGTCTGCAATTGATCTGTGATTGCGGAATACCGCTAGACAGGTAATGTGGATGCCTAGACTCTCTGTCTCACACACACTTACACACACACACAGACACTCCTACACACACACTCACACAAACACTCCTACACAGACACACACTCACACACAGACACTCCTACACACTCACACACACAGACACTCCTACACACACACACACTCACACAAACACTCCGACACAGACACACACTCACACAGACACTCCTACACACACTCACAGACACTCCTACACACACACTCACACACACAGACACTCCTACACACACACACAGACACACACATACACTCACACAGACACTCCTACACACACACACTCACACAAACACTCCTACACAGACACACACTCACACAAACACTCCTACACAGACACACACTCACACAGACACTCCTACACAGACACACACTCACACAGACACTCCTACACACACTCTACACACACAGACACACCTACACACACACACTCACAAACACTCCTACACAGACACACAGACACTCCTACACACACACACACAGACACTCCACACACACACACAAACACTCCTACACACACACTCACACAGACACTCCGACACACACACACACTCACACTCACACAGACACTCCTACACACACACACACACACACTCTCACACAAACACTCCTACACACACACACACGCACACAGGCACTCCTATACACACAGACACTCCTACACACACACACACTCACACAAACACTCCTACACACACACTCACACACACACTCCTACACACACACACAGACACACACCTACACACACACACACTCACACAGACACTCCTATACACACAGACACTCCTACACACACATACACTCACACAAACACTCCTACACACACTCACACACACACTCCTATACACACACTCACTCACACAGACACTCCTACACACACACTCACTCACACAGACACTCCTACACACACACACAGACACACACTCACACAAACACTCCTACAAAGACACACACTCACACAGACACTCCTACACACACTCACACAAACACTCCTACACACACACACACACACTCAAACAAACACTCCTACACACACTCACACACACACTCCTATACACACACTCACTCACACAGACACTCCTACACACACACTCACTCACACAGACACTCCTACACACAGACACACACTCACACAAACACTCCTACAAAGACACACACTCACACAGACACTCCTACACACACACAGACACACACACAAACACTCCTACACAGACACACACTCACACAGACACTCCTGCACACAGACACACACATACACACATACTCCTACACACACAAACACACAGACACTCCTACATACTCCTACATACACACACACAGACACTTCTACATACACACACACAGACACTCTTACACACAGAGACACTTATATACACACACTCAGACACTCCTACACACAGACATTCACACACACGCATATTCCTACACACACACTCACACAGACACACAAACACAGAGACTCCTACATACTCCTACATACACACACAGAGACTCCTACATACTCCTACATACACACACACAGACACTTCTACATACACACACACAGACACTCTTACACACACAGAGACACTTATATACACACACACTCAGACACTCCTACACACAGACACTCACACACACACTCCGACTCACACACACTCCGACACACTCACACAGACACTCCTACACACACACACACGCAGACACACCTACACACAGACACTCCTACACACAGACACACACTCACACAGACACTCCTACACACACTCACACAGACACTCCTACACACACTCACACACACACTCCTACTCACACAGACACTCCTACACACACACTCACACAGATACTTCTACACAGACACACACTCACACTCCTACACACACACAGACACTCCTACACACACACTCACACTCCTACACACACAATTACTCCTACACACACACTCAGACACACCTACACACACACAGACACTCCTACACACACACTCACACAGACACACACTCACACAGACACTCCTACACACACACACTCACACAGGCACACACTCACACAGACACTCCTACACACACACACTCACACAGGCACACACACATACCCTTACACACACACTCACACAGACACACAAACAGACACTCCTACACACACATACTCCTACATACACACACACACACTCAGACACACCTACACACAGACACTCCTACACACAGACACTCCTACACACACACACTCACACACACCTACACACACACACTCACACAAACACTCCTACACAGACACACACTCACACAGACACTCCTACACACACACACTCACACTGACACTCCTACACACACACACTCACACTGACACTCCTACACACACACACTCACACATATTCACAGACACACACACAGACTCCTACATACACACACACACACACACTCACACAAGATTGTTGAAGGATTGCTGCACATTTGCCTGACCCTCATTGTAAGCACTATTTACACAGCTGTGATGGGGCTGGCCTAGTGCCTGCCCAGTCAGGAGCTAGGGATTGTGTGCACAAACAGACATCTGCTCAGCAACACATGGCTAGTAATCACCTATTGACCACTACTCTTCTGCCTGCCAACAGCAATGTGATTGGCTCCAAACTCACTGAATTGCTTCTGGGTGGGGGTTCAGGAGATGTTCATGACACCTCCAAAAGTCCCTTTCCCAAACCCCATGGTGACTGCGCCCAATCCCATTCTGGTTAAAGATACCTTTTCAGGTGGAAGCCTAGTGTTTCTCATTTCCTGGCTCCCTCCTGTCTTGAATTACACTTATTAACCATCTCCAGCTGCTCCACCAATGACCTTCCATCCATGGGAAGGTGCAAACTGGGGATGTTCGCCGATGATTACATAATGTTCAGCACCATTTGCCGCTCCATCAGGTAGTGAAGTATTCTGTGTCCAAACGCACCAGCAACTGGACAAGCCCCAGGCTTAGGCTGACAAGTGGCAAGCACCACTCACGCCACACAAATGCCAGGCAATGACCATCTTCAACAATATAGAGAGACTTGCAGTGTCAGTTCCAGATTCAGTTTCCCTCGAACCTGCAGTTTCAGATTCAAATGGGAACTTGCAGCGTCAGTTCCAGATTCAGTTTCCCTCGATCCTGCAGTTTCAGATTCCAACAGGAACTTGCAGTGTCAGTTCCAGTTTCAGTTTCACTCGAACACGCAGTTTCAGATTCCAACGGGAGCTTGCAGTGTCAGTTCCAGATTCAGTTTCCCTCAAACCTGCAGTTTCAGATTCCAATGGGAACTTGCAGCATCAGTTCCAGATTCAGTTTCACTCGAACCTGCAGTTTCAGATTCAAATGGGAACTTGCAGCGTCAGTTCCAGATTCAGTTTCCCTCGATCCTGCAGTTTCAGATTCCAACAGGAACTTGCAGTGTCAGTTCCAGTTTCAGTTTCACTCGAACACGCAGTTTCAGATTCCAACAGGAGCTTGCAGTGTCAGTTCCAGATTCAGTTTCCCTCAAACCTGCAGTTTCAGATTCCAATGGGAACTTGTAGCATCAGTTCCAGATTCAGTTTCACTCGAACCCGCAGTTTCAGATTCCAACAGGAACTTGCAGCATCAGTTCCAGTTTCAGTTTCCCTCAATCCTGCAGTTTCAGATTCCAACGGGAACTTGCAGTGTCAGTTCCAGATTCAGTTTCCCTTGATCCTGCAGTTTCAGATTCCAATGGGAACTTGCAGTGCTAGTTCCAGATTCAGTTTCCCTCGGACCTGCAGTTTCAGATTCCAATGGGAACTTGCAGTGCTAGTTCCAGATTTAGTTTCACTCGAACCCGCAGTTTCAGATTCCAACAGGAACTTGCAGCGTCAGTTCCAGATTTAGTTTCACTCGAACCCGCAGTTTCAGATTCCAACAGGAACTTGCAGTGCTAGTTCCAGAGTCGGTTTCCCTCGATCCTGCAGTTTCAGTTTCCAACAGGAACTTGCAGTGTCAGTTGCAGATTCATTTCCCTTGAACCTGCAGTTTCAGATTCCAATGGGAACTTGCAGCGTCAGTTCCAGATTCAGTTTCCCTTGAACCTGCAGTTTCAGATTCCAATGGGAACTCGCAGCGTCAGTTCCAGATTCAGTTTCCCTTGAACCTGCAGTTTCAGATTCCAATGGGAACTTGCAGCGTCAGTTCCAGATTCATTTCCCTTGAACCTGCAGTTTCAGATTCCAATGGGAACTTGCAGCGTCAGTTCCAGATTCATTTCCCTTGAACCTGCAGTTTCAGATTCCAATGGGAATTCGCAGCGTCAGTTCCAGATTCATTTCCCTTGAACCTGCAGTTTCAGATTCCAACGGAAACTTGCAGCGTCAGTTCCAGATTCAGTTTCCCTTGAACCTGCAGTTTCAGATTCCAATGGGAACTTGCAGCGTCAATTCCAGATTCATTTCCCTTGAACCTGCAGTTTCAGATTTCAACGGGAACTTGCAGCGTCAGTTCCAGATTCAGTTTCCCTTGAACCTGTAGGTTCAGGTTCCAATGTGAACTTGCAGCGTCAGTTCAAGATTCAGTTTCACTCGAACCCGCAGTTTCAGATTCCAACGGGAACTCGCAGCATCAGTTCCAGATTCATCCATTCTAGCAAGATGTTTTCTCAAGTTTCAGTCTGCATTTCCCTGGAGTCTCAATGTTTCAGCTTAAGTTTGAGATTCCATGGAGACCTGGGGCTGTCACACACTCTCCACTGGGGGTTTGGAATGCACCAAAAAAGGAGCAGGCATTGGGGAAGGTGTCAATGTCATCAATGTGACAACAGACAAACCATCTATTACAAACCAAATGCCATTCCCTCCCCCATTCTGATTCCGTTTGCAGGCTGTTCGAGATGTGGCTGAGACGACATCCCGGAACCCATTACCCGACAGGAAAGGTCCCTATCGGGCACAAAGCGAGGGACAAGGTGGTCACCTTCATCCCAATATATGAAAACGGGGAAATGATGAAGAGCTGCCGAGAGTTTGGATATGACTATGACTACATGGAGTGAGGAGTTTCTTACAGCCTCAGCATGTTACAGTGAGGGAGAGACACCCTGGGACTACCATTAACTGCACCAACTCCTTGCCTCGTCACTGCCCCCCACCGTTTCTCTAACCCTGCAACACTGACCTCCCTTCACAGCTCACAGAGAGCCTGTGCTGGCTACAATTTCACAGCAGGTTTTCATTTGGTGAATGGGGAAGGGGGTTCATCATCCTGGATCTAACCCAGTACTGTCCCTGTCCCTGGGATGGGGGGACAGTGTAGAGGTAGCTTTACTCTGTATCTAACCCGGTACTGTCCCTGTCCCTGGGATGGGGTGGCAGTGTAGAGGGAGCTTTACTCTGTATCTAACCCTGTGCTGTCCCTGTCCTGGGTGGGTTTGATGGGGAACAGTGTACAGGGAGCTTTACTCTGTATCTAACCCGGTGCTGTCCCTGGGATGGGGGGGACAGTGTAGAGGGAGCTTTACTCTGTATCTAACCCGGTACTGTCCCTGTCCCTGGGATGGGGGGACAGTGTAGAGGGAGCTTTACTCTGTATCTAACCCGGTACTGTCCCTGTCCCTGGGATGGGGGAGACAGTGTAGAGGGAGCTTTACTCTGTATCTGACCCCGTGCTGTCCCTCTCCCTGGGATGGGGGGGACAGTGTAGAGGAAGCTTTACTTTGTAAATGACCCCGTGCTGTCCCTGGGATGGGGGGGGGGGGGGGGGGAACAGTGTAGAGGGAGCTTTACTCTGTATCTAACCCCGTGCTGTCCCTGTCCTGGGTGGGTTTGATGGGTGACAGTGTAGAGGGAGCTTTACTCTGTATCTAACCCTAATGCTGTCCCTGTCCTGGGAGTGTTTGATGGGGGGAACAGTGTAGAGGGAGATTTACTCTGTATCTAACCCTAATGCTGTCCCTGTCCTGCATTTCCCCCTTGTCCCCCAGCCCTTCCTTTCCGACCACCCTCTGAAGTGCCCTGTATCTCTCTCACTAATTGAAATAAAGGACATGCCTGAGGATTAAAGAGCCAGGTGCAATGTCTTGCATGCGGGTTTTTATTTATTCTGGCAGGGCTTGCTGGGCCTGGCTTTTCTCACCATCCTGAACGCTCTCCCCTCGAGAAGCTGCCTTCTGGAACCACTGCAGTCCCCTTGGGTGTGGTGACATCAGGGACAGATTTCCAGGAGGCTGTGTGGGGCTGATCCCATTCTTGGTCAGTAAGAAGGTTGCTGCATTTACATGGGGCCTGTACTCCGTGGAGTGAGAGGGGATCCTGTTGAAACATACAGAATCCTTAACGGACTTGACAGGGTCAGGGCTGAGAGAATGCTTCCCCTCCTGGGGCCAGAGGGCACAGTCTCAGAATAAAGGAACATCAATTTCAGAGGATTGAGAATATTTGTAACTCCCTGCCTCATAGAGATGTGGGTGCAGAGTCCTTGTATATATTTAAGTTGGGGAGAGATACTTGACCAGTCAAGGGAATCAAAGATAATGGAAAAAGTGGGCATGAGGAATGTTGGATCGGTCCTGATCCTACTGAGGGGCTGAACGTCTCCAAGTGGTCGGAGCAGATGAAAGGAATTATACCATTTCAGAACCAGTTCCGGACTGTCTTATTGCACAGTCTTAGAGTGATAGAGTCATAGACCCTTCGGTCCAACCTGTCCACACCGACCAGATATCCCAACCCAATCTAGTCCCACCTGCCAGCACCCGGCCCATATCTCTCCAAACCCTTCCTATTCATATACCCATCCAAATGCCTCTTAAATGTTGTAATTGTACCAGCCTCCGCCACTTCCTCTGGCAGCTCATTCCATACACGTACCACCCTCTGCGTGAAACAGTTGCCCCTTAGGTCTCTTTTATATCTTTCCCCTCTCACCCTAAACCTATGCCCCTCTAGTTCTGGACTCCCCCACCCCAGGGGGGAAAAGACTTTGTGTATTTACCCTATCCATGCCCCTCATGATTTTGTAAATTTCTATACGGTCACCCCTCAGCCTCCGACGCTCCAGGGAAAACAGCCCCAGCCTGTTCAGCCTCTCCCTGTAGCTCAAATCCTCCAACCCTGGCAACATCCTTGTAAATCTTTTCTCAACCCTTTCAACTTTCACATGACCAATAAAGGAAAGCATACCAAACGCCTTCTTCACTATCCTATCTACTCCACTTTCAAGTCCTTCAATTCCAGCTTCTGAATCAACAATATGTACATCCCAAGTCCCTCCAGTCTTCGCACTGGGTGCATGGATATCACTTTGCAAACAGCTGGACTTCAATCTCGAAAACAAAAGGAGCTCAGGATATTAAACAATATGCTCAGCTATGAAACTAGTGTATTTCAAGCTGCCAAAGTCAGGAAGATGGTGGGAGCCATTTTGAGATCAGGTTACAGGCTTCCCTTAATGAAATCCAGGAAAATCATAGATGCACAAGTAGTTACAAGTTCTGTTGTGTCCAGGATGCACCCAAATAAGAAATAAAGTGCAAGAAATAGACAGGACTAGGCCTACACTTAAGTAGAGAAGATACAAATTATACTTGGTCAACTAGCAGACTCGATGGGCGGATGGACCTTTGTGCTGTGGACCTCTATAGCTCAATATTGTTGACCTTGAATGACACACCGTGAATCCAGATTGAGGTTGAATTGCCCCCCACTATCAACATCCTGGGGAGTTCCCATTGGGAGAGAATCTAACCATCGCCCCCTTACCGTTCAATGGTATTACCATCACTGAATCCCCCCCTCCCCCCCACTATCAACATCCTGAGGAGTTCCCATTGAGAGAGAATCTAACCATCACCCCCTTGATGTTCAATGGTGTTACCGTCACTGAATATCCCTTCCCACCACTATCAAGATCCTGGGGGTTACCATCGAGAGAGAATCTAAACATCGCCCCCTTGACACTCAATGGCGTTACTGTCGCTGAATCCCCCTCCCCTCACTATCAACATCCTGGGGGTTACCATCGAGAGAGAATCTAACCATTACCCCCTTGACACTCAATGGCGTTACCATCACTGAATCCCCCTCCCCTCACTATCAACATCCTGGGGGTTCCCATTGAGAGAGAATCTAACCATCGCCCCCTTGACGTTCAATGGCGTTACCATCACTGAATCCCCCTCCCCTCACTATCAACATCCTGGGGGTTCCCATTGAGAGAGAATCTAACCATCGCCCCCTTGACGTTCAATGGTGTTACCGTCACTGAATCCCCCTCCCCTCACTATCAACATCCTGAGGAGTTCCCATTGAGAGAGAATCTAACCATCGCCCCCTTGACACTCAATGGCGTTACCATCACTCAATTCCCCCATTGGGCAGCCCCTTCTGGACAGTGCTCATTGGTCGTTCCCCTTTGGCCAGTTCCATTGAACCGTCCTCACTGGGCAGTCCGAAGTGGGCTGTGGTCCGTGATTGGTGCTCAGGGACCTGTCCTATCATCTTGAAACTGCTGCTTAGCAAACATAAGGTCAGAAAACTGTTCCCAATTTCAGGTAACAGTGATCACAAAACCCTCTCAAAACTAACAAACCTACAAGTTCCCCACGCACAACATCCCAACTCGGAATGAGAGTAGATGTTCCTTCAGGGTCAAAAACCTGGAACTCCTTCCTTAATGGCATCGTGTTCCTACACCACACGGAGAAGTCGGGGGGGGGGTGCAGATGGCTCACCAGGGGTAATTAGGAGCGTGGGACGAATGCTGAGCTCAAAGAGAAGAGAACACGAGGCCTTGCTCACTCACCAATATGAGGGAGACCTGGGGTTCTCACCCTGATCCCTGGGGAATCTCTAAGAAGAACATTCTGTCTGTCTGACAGACTACCTTTCACCATTACTCTGATCCCTGTCCAGTGACCAACGCTGAATCCATCTTTCAACTGTCCCTCTCATTTCACGAGATTCTCCCTTTCCTCACAAGTCTGTCATGTGGCACTCTGTCGAATGCCTTCTGGAAGTCCACATGGACCACGTTGGGCCTCAACACCTCAGCAAAAGGAAACCTCAAAGGCGTTCGTCAAACGAGATCTGCCATGCTGAATTTCCTGAAGGAGTCCACGTGGCCCCGAGTACCTGGCTCTGACAGACCGACCGGGTGACGGCTGAGTGAGGCTTCCCACCCATTTCTGAACAAGGTTCGCATTTCTCAGCTCCTCTCACACCACCTCCAAAATCAGCGGGAGCTGAGAAGCCGAGGCCAGAACGCCTCAGCTATTTCCTAACCAATGTCCTGTCCAGCCGCAACATGACCTCCCAACTCCTGTACTCAACACTCTGACCAATAAAGGAAAGCATACCAAACGCTGCCTTCACTATCCTATCTACCTGCGACTCCACTTTCAAGGAGCTATGAACCTGCACTCCAAGGTCTCTTTGTTCAGCAAGACTCCCCAGGACCTTACCATTAAGTGTATACGTCCTGCTAAGATTAGCCTTTCCAAAAACTGCACCTCACATGACGGAGGGAGAGCCTGTTTCTTAAGCAAGGGTGGATGTACCTGAGCCAGTGAGACTCGCTGACCACCCCACCTTACCCCAGCCCTAAACCCCGGACTGTAGCACTGGCCCGCCCGGCAACGGTTCAAATTGGAGATCTTCGCTCAGATCGATTCCATCGGAGGATCAGCGCGATTCTGATCTAATGATCCCTCTTCCCCATAAAGTCTTCAGTAGACGACTGCGACCTCTTCCTCCAACACTAGGAATACAGTAAGCAGCTGGTTTCCATCGTATTATTTTGGGACTCTGCCTCTGTCAGCAAGTCCCACAGGCTAGCTTTGACTTGGTTAAGCAAATGGAGACAGTTACATTCAGACACCAGCCCTTCAATGGACTAGTAAAGACAACTGAGTCAGTGACTCTTCTCTCTGAGGGAAGAGATCTTTTCCAAAGGTTTCCGCTCTCCTCAAAATGGCCGAGTCCCTTATCCTGAGAGTGGGACAGCCCTTGGCCCACCAGGGGAGGGGTCCAGGGAAGGGACCAGGGTGGGGGACCGGGGAAGGGGACCAGGGTGGGGGGGATCAGCCTCACCCCAATCGAGTCAGGCAAATCTCAGATTCCGTCCGACTCTGGGCAAGTTCAACCCATTGCACAAAATTTCTCCACTCCTGACAGACCGAATGGCCTGTTGTTACGCCCCCCCCCCCCCCCCCCCCCCCACTTTCTCCCGATCCTGAGGACTCCCAGCCTTGTCATTCCCAAAATGTCCTGACCACCACCCCCCACCCCATTGGTCCTGTTGGATGACATTCCCATTCACCTCCTTGCACTGCATCCCATCCATCACGGTCTGGCCCTATCCAGTTGGTGCCTTCCTCACCCCTTGGCGTTGCCCGTCACTCACCTGCCAACTGCCAAAGTGCCCGTAGAGCTGCTCGCCGGTCTGGGAACAGCCAAAGAGCCGCTCGTTGCACAAGTCACAGCCGGTCTTGCCCGCCCAGGACCAGACGGGTATGGTGAAGGTATCGTCTCCGGTGAGATTCCTGACCTCCACCTCCAGGTGCAGGAGATACATCCTGTGCCAACTCGGGAAGGCTGCGCTGCGGTGCCTGCAATAGGGCTCAGCCGACGTCCTCATGGGCTTGGCGCTGACGTAGTGCACCCAGTTGACCACGTCGTTGACGCTGGCGCGACGGAAGGCCAGGGGGGAGTTGGGCGCCGAGCTGCCGCTGGCGTAGATGATGAAACACTGGCTGAGGATCACCTTTGACTGGTTCAGGAGGGGCAGGAACCTCTCCCTCTCTGTCTCCGACAGGGCGGAGATGTCCCGGCGGATGACGGTGTGATCGTCCCAGCACCTTGCCTTCCTCCCTTCCCCTCCCCCTCCCCCAGTTGTGTACACACTCCCCACTCCCCATGTCCTGAAGTTCGCCGGTATACACGCTGGCACCTGTAGACGTTAATGGGCCATCAGGTAGACTCTGGTATTGTCCTTCTCCCTCACCCTCTCCTGCAGCTCCTCCAGGGTCTCACTCATGAGGTCTCAGCAGCTACCCCACCCCAAGGCTGATCCACATGATGAGCCGTCACTCCAGATGATGGGGATCATAGAACACAGAACACAGCGCAGAACAGGCCCTTCGGCCCTCGATGTTGCGCTGACCTGTGAACTAATCTCAGCCCATTCCCCCTACACTATCCCATCATCATCCATGTGCTTATCTAAGGATTGGTTAAATCTCCCTAATGTGGCTGGGTTGACTACATTAGCAGGTAGGGCATTCCACGCCCTTACCACTCTCTGTGTAAAGAACCTGCCTCTGACATCTGTCTTAAATCTATCACCCCTCAATTTGTAGTTATGTCCCCCTCGTACCAGCTGACATCATCATCCTAGGAAAAAGACTCTCTCTGTCTACCCTATCTAATCCTCTGCTCATCTTGTACGTCTCTATCAAATCCCCCCTTCTCTCCAATGAGAACAGACCCAAGTCTCTCAGCCTTTCCTCATAAGAGCTTCCCTCCAGACCAGGCAACATCCTGGTAAATCTCCTCTGCACCTTTTCCACCTCCTTCCTGTAATGGGGCGACCAGAACTGTACACAATATTCCAAGTGCGGGACACACCAGCGTTTTGTATAGTTGCAGCATGATATCGCGGTTCCGGAACTCAATCCCTCTCCCAATGAAACCGAACACACCGTCTGCCTTCTCAACAGCACTATCCACCTGGGCGGCAACTTTCAGGGATCTATGTACATGGACACCGAGATCCCTCTGAACACCAACATTCCCAAGAATATTTCCATTGACCCAGTACTCTGCCTTCCTGTTATTCTTCCCAAAGTGAATCATCTCACATTTAGCTGCATTTGGCACCTCTCAGCCCAATCCTGCAGTTTATCCAAGTCCCCCCTGCAGCAATCTCCCACACTGTCCACCACTCCACCGACTTTAGTGTTCATCTGCAAACTTACTAACCCATCTCCCTCGGCCCGTGTCCAAGTCATTTACAAACATGACAAACAGCAGTGGTCCCAAAACCGATCCTTATGGCACACCACTCACAACCGGACTCCAGGATGAATATTTCCCATCAGCCACCACTCGCTGCCTTCTGACAGAAGGGGGAACACTCGCCTTCCTCCGAGTGAGCCTGGACTCCCCACTAGATGGGAATCGAAGTGCCCAGGATTAGCAACGCAAAACACACCAGCCCCAACCCTGGGGAACATGGTCTGAAATTCTCTGTACATTGACGTCCAGCGACTGGCCATTGTGTCTGTGCTGCCCACGCCTGCAGATTTATATTGGACCGTTCGGTTCGACGACTGACAGTTCACTGCCTTTTGCTCAGCCCATCCCTGATAACCCTGTACCCCACATGGGAGTCAGGAATCTCTCAATCTCTACCTTCAACACACTCAGTGACTGAGCTCCCACAGATCACCCAGCAGTTCAGCACCCGCTCAGTAAGGTCATATTTCTCCTCATCTCATGCCTCAGGGATATTCCCCTTATTTTTAAACGGTGTCCCCTGGTCCTAGGCTCCCCCCACCAACTCCAGGACTGGGGAAAACCATCTCACCCACATCTACTCGTTTCACTGTTTTGTAAGGCCGAAGGAAATCCATTCCCCTCTCGTTCTTAAAACCCCCAGGCCCCAAATTGTCCCAACCTCCCTTCAGGGGACAGTTCCCCTCCCCTGCCCCACCCCCTCCCCCACCCCCCAAACCCTGGGAACAACCGTTTACTGCACTTCCTCCATGACAATGCTGAAAATAAAGAGACGAGAACTACACACGTAACTCCACGTGTAGTCTGACCAAGCTCCAAGACGCCTGAAGGGAAATCTCCCCCGTCCTGGACTCAAATCCTCTTATGTTAAAGACTAACGTTCCATGTTTCATAGGGATAAACAGCAGGGAAACAGACCCTTCAGCCCAACTCGTCCATGCTGACCTGAAACCCTAACCTAATCTAGTCCCGTTTGCCAGCCCCGGCCCATATCCCTCCAAACCCTTCCTGCTCAAGTCCCCCATCCAGATGCCTTTTAAATGTTATCATTGTCCCAGCCTCCACCACCTCCTCTGGCAGCTTGTTCCACACACGTACCACCCCCTGGGGGAAATCGTTACCCCTTCGGTCCCTTTTGAAGCTTTCCCCTCTCACTTAAACCTACGCCCCTCTGGTTCAGGACTCCCCACCCCAGGGGGAAAAGACCTTGTCTATTTACCCTATCCATGTCCCCCTCGTGAATTTATAACCCTCTAGTTCAGGACTCCCCCACCCCAGGGGGAAAAGACCTTGTCTATTTACCCTATCCATGTCCCCCTCGTGAATTTATAACCCTCTAGTTCAGGACTCCCCCACCCCAGGGGGAAAAGACCTTGTCTATTTACCCTATCCATGTCCCCCTCGTGATTTTATAACCCTCTAGTTCTGGACTCCCCCACCCCAGGGGGAAAAGACCTTGTCTATTTACCCTATCCATGTCCCCCTCGTGATTTTATAACCCTCTAGTTCTGGACTCCCCCACCCCAGGGGGAAAAGACCTTGTCTATTTACCCTATCCATGTCCCCCTCGTGATTTTATAACCCTCTAGTTCTGGACTCCCCCACCCCAGGGGGAAAAGATATTGTCTATTTACCCTATCCATGTCCCCCTCGTGATTTTATAACCCTCTAGTTCAGGACTCCGCCACCCCAGGGGGAAAAGACCTTGTCTATTTACCCTATCCATGTCCCCCTCGTGATTTTATAACCCTCTAGTTCAGGACTCCCCAACCCAGGGGGAAAAGACCTTGTCTATTTACCCTATCCATGTCCCCCTCGTGATTTTATAACCCTCTAGTTCTGGGCTCCCCCACCCCAGGGGGGAAAAGACCTTGTCTATTTACCCTATCCATGTCCCCTCGTGATTTTATAACCCTCTAGTTCTGGGCTCCCCCACCCCAGGGGGAAAAGACCTTGTCTATTTACCCTATCCATGTCCCCCTCGTGATTTTATAACCCTCCAGTTCAGGACTCCCCCACCCCAGGGGGAAAAGACCTTGTCTATTTACCCTATCCATGTCCCCCTCGTGATTTTATAACCCTCTAGTTCTGGGCTCCCCCACCCCAGGGGGAAAAGACCTTGTCTATTTACCCTATCCATGTCCCCCTCGTGATTTTATAACCCTCCAGTTCTGGACTCCCCCACCCCAGGGGGAAAAGACCTTGTCTATTTACCCTATCCATGTCCCCCTCGTGATTTTATAACCCTCTAGTTCTGGGCTCCCCCACCCCAGGGGGAAAAGACCTTGTCTATTTACCCTATCCTTGTCCCCCTCGTGATTTTATAACCCTCCAGTTCTGGGCTCCCCCACCCCAGGGGGAAAAGACCTTGTCTATTTACCCTATCCATGTCCCCCTCATGATTTTATAAACCTCCAGTTCAGGACTCCCCCACCCCAGGGGGAAAAGACCTTGTCTATTTACCCTATCCATGTCCCTCTCGTGATTTTATAACCCTCTAGTTCTGGACTCCCCCACCCCAGGGGGGAAAAGACCTTGTCTATTTACCCTATCCATGTCCCCCTCGTGATTTTATAACCCTCTAGTTCTGGGCTCCCCCACCCCAGGGGGAAAAGACCTTGTCTATTTACCCTATCGTTGTCCCCCTCGTGATTTTATAACCCTCTAGTTCTGGGCTCCCCCACCCCAGGGGGAAAAGACCTTGTCTATTTACCCTATCCATGTCCCCTTCGTGATTTTATAACCCTCTAGTTCAGGACTCCCCCACCCCAGGGGGAAAAGACCTTGTCTATTTACCCTATCCATGTCCCCCTCGTGATTTTATAACCCTCTAGTTCTGGGCTCCCCCACCCCAGGGGGAAAAGACCTTGTCTATTTACCCTATCCTTGTCCCCCTCGTGATTTTATAACCCTCTAGTTCTGGGCTCCCCCACCCCAGGGGGAAAAGACCTTGTCTATTTACCCTATCCATGTCCCCCTCGTGATTTTATAAACCTCCAGTTCAGGACTCCCCCACCCCAGGGGGAAAAGACCTTGTCTATTTACCCTATCCATGTCCCCCTCATGATTTTATAAACCTCCAGTTCTGGACTCCCCCACCCCAGGGGGAAAAGACCTTGTCTATTTACCCTATCCATGTCCCCCTCGTGATTTTATAACCCTCTAGTTCTGGACTCCCCCACCCCAGGGGGGAAAAGACCTTGTCTATTTACCCTATCCATGTCCCCCTCGTGATTTTATAACCCTCTAGTTCTGGGCTCCCCCACCCCAGGGGGAAAAGACCTTGTCTATTTACCCTATCCTTGTCCCCCTCGTGATTTTATAACCCTCTAGTTCTGGACTCCCCCACCCCAGGGGAAAAAGACCTTGTCTATTTACCCTATCCATGTCCCCCTCGTGATTTTATAACCCTCTAGTTCTGGGCTCCCCCACCCCAGGGGGAAAAGACCTTGTCTATTTACCCTATCCATGTACCCCTCGTGATTTTATAAACCTCCAGTTCAGGACTCCCCCACCCCAGGGGGAAAAGACCTTGTCTATTTACCCTATCCATGTCCCCCTCGTGATTTTATAACCCTCTAGTTCTGGGCTCCCCCACCCCAGGGGGGAAAAGACCTTGTCTATTTACCCTATCCATGTCCCCCTCGTGATTTTATAACCCTCTAGTTCTGGGCTCCCCCACCCCAGGGGGAAAAGACCTTGTCTATTTACCCTATCGTTGTCCCCCTCGTAATTTTATAACCCTCTAGTTCTGGGCTCCCCCACCCCAGGGGGAAAAGACCTTGTCTATTTACCCTATCCATGTCCCCTTGTGATTTTATAACCCTCCAGTTCAGGACTCCCCCACCCCAGGGGGAAAAGACCTTGTCTATTTACCCTATCCATGTCCCCCTCGTGATTTTATAACCCTCTAGTTCTGGGCTCCCCCACCCCAGGGGGAAAAGACCTTGTCTATTTACCCTATCCTTGTCCCCCTCGTGATTTTATAACCCTCTAGTTCTGGGCTCCCCCACCCCAGGGGGAAAAGACCTTGTCTATTTACCCTATCCATGTCCCCCTCGTGATTTTATAACCCTCTAGTTCTGGGCTCCCCCACCCCAGGGGGAAAAGACCTTGTCTATTTACCCTATCCATGTCCCCCTCGTGATTTTATAAACCTCCAGTTCAGGACTCCCCCACCCCAGGGGGAAAAGACCTTGTCTATTTACCCTATCCATGTCCCCCTCATGATTTTATAAACCTCCTGTTCAGGACTCCCCCACCC
Source organism: Chiloscyllium plagiosum (assembly GCF_037043375.1). Lineage (NCBI taxonomy): Eukaryota > Metazoa > Chordata > Chondrichthyes > Orectolobiformes > Hemiscylliidae > Chiloscyllium > Chiloscyllium plagiosum. The sequence goes on along the minus strand of NW_028270299.1, from coordinate 43,494 downwards.
CAGGGGGAAAAGACCTTGTCTATTTACCCTATCCATGTCCCCCTCGTGATTTTATAACCCTCTAGTTCTGGACTTCCCCACCCCAGGGGGGAAAAGACCTTGTCTATTTACCCTATCCATGTCCCCCTCGTGATTTTATAACCCTCTAGTTCTGGGCTCCCCCACCCCAGGGGGAAAAGACCTTGTGTATTTACCCTATCCATGTCCCCCTCGTGATTTTATAAACCTCCAGTTCAGGACTCCCCCACCCCAGGGGGAAAAGACCTTGTCTATTTACCCTATCCATGTCCCCCTCATGATTTTATAAACCTCCAGTTCAGGACTCCCCCACCCCAGGGGGAAAAGACCTTGTCTATTTACCCTATCCATGTCCCCCTCATGATTTTATAAACCTCCAGTTCAGGACTCCCCCACCCCAGGGGGAAAAGACCTTGTCTATTTACCCTATCCGTGTCCCCCTCGTGATTTTATAACCCTCTAGTTCTGGGCTCCCCCACCCCAGGGGGAAAAGACCTTGTCTATTTACCCTATCCGTGTCCCCCTCGTGATTTTATAACCCTCTAGTTCTGGACTCCCCCACCCTAGGGGGAAAAGACCTTGTCTATTTACCCTATCCATGTCCCCCTCATGATTTTATAAACCTCCAGTTCAGGACTCCCCCACCCCAGGGGGAAAAGACCTTGTCTATTTACCCTATCCGTGTCCCCCTCGTGATTTTATAACCCTCTAGTTCTGGACTCCCCCACCCCAGGGGGAAAAGACCTTGTCTATTTACCCTATCCATGTCCCCCTCGTGATTTTATAAACCTCCAGTTCAGGACTCCCCCACCCCAGGGGGGAAAAGACCTTGTCTATTTACCCTATCCATGCCCCCTCAAGATTTTATAAACTTCTATAAGGCCACCCCTCAGCCTCCGACGCTCCAGGGAAAACAGCCCCAAGTCAATCCAGCCTCTCTTTCAAGCTCAACCCCACCAACGTCTCTGTAAACCTTTTCTGAACCCTTTCAAGTTTCACAACATCTTTCCGATAGGAAGGAGACCAGAATTACACGCAATATTCCAACAGCAGCCCTAACCAATGTCCTGTACAGCTGCAACATGACCTCCCAACTCCTGAACTCAATACTCTGACCAATAAAGGAAAGCATACCAAACGCTGCCTTCACTATCCTATCTACCTGCGACTCCACTGTCAAGGAGCTATGAACCTGCACTCCAAGGTCTCTTTGTTCAGCAACACTCCCCAGGACCTTACCATTAAGTGTATAAGTCCTGCTTAGGTTTGCTTTCCCAAAATGCAGCACCTCGCATTTATCTGTATTAAACTCCATCTGCCACTTCTCAGCCCATTGGCCCATCTGGTCCAGATCATGTTGTAATCTGAGGTAACCCTCTTCACTGTCCACTACACCTCCAATTTTGGGGTCATCTGCAAACTTACTAACTGTACCTCTTACGCTCGCATCCAAGTCATTTACATAAATGACAAAAAGTAGAGGGCCCAGCACCGATCCTTGTGGCACTCGACTGGTCACAGGCCTCCAGTCTGAAAAACAACCCTCCACCACCACCCTCTGTCTTCTACCTTTGAGCCAGTTCTGTATCCAAATGGCTAGTTCTCCCTGTATTCCATGTCTTCCTAATAACTTACCGAGCCATTGTGTTAGCCTTCAGTAAGTTATCAATATCTACATCCTTTCATACACCTAGAATTTCCAAGCTATTCCCATTTCAGAAATCCTCTAACCAAACTGGACCATCTCACATTTATTCACACGAGCTTCCACTGCCATGTTTTCATTCACTTCCTCAGGCTGGTCAAATCCTCCTGAAACCACTTTATATCTTCCTCACCATACACACTCCAACACAGCTTTGTACCCTCACTGAATTCCCCCCACTATCAACATCCTGGGGGTTCCCATTGAGAGAGAATCTAACCATCGCCCCCTTGACGTTCAATGGCGTTACCGTCACTGAATCCCCCTCCCCCCACTATCAACATCCTGGGGGTTCCCATTGAAAGAGAATCTAACCATCGCCCCCTTGACGTTCAATGGTGTTACCGTCACTGAATCCCCCCTCCCCCCCCCACTATCAACATCCTGGGGGTTCCCATTGAGAGAGAATCTAACCATCGCCCCCTTGACGTTCAATGGCGTTACCATCACTGAATCCCCTCTCCCCCCTCCACTATCAACATCCTGGGGGTTCCCATTGAGAGAGAATCTAACCATCGCACCCTTGACGTTCAATGGCGTTACCATCACTGAATCCCCTCTCCCCCCTCCACTATCAACATCCTGGGGGTTCCCATTGAGAGAGAATCTAACCATCGCCCCCTTGACGTTCAATGGCGTTACCATCACTGAATCCCCTCTCCCCCCTCCACTATCAACATCCTGGGGGTTCCCATTGAGAGAGAATCTAACCTTCGCCCCCTTGATGTTCAATGGTGTTACCGTCACTGAATCCCCCCCCCCCCCCCCCCCCCCACTATCAACATCCTGGGGGTTCCCATTGAGCAGAAACTGAACCGGGACCCAGCCCCATATCGATCCTGTGGCTCCAGGAGCAGGTTAGAGGCTGGGAATCCTGCAGCGGGGAACTCCCCTCCTGACTCCCCCCCCTCAAAAGCCTGTCCCACCATCAATGAGGCACGAGTCAGGGAGGGTGAAGGAATACTCCCCACTCACCCTAGACGGGGAGAGGGTGGAGACAGCTCCGACAACACTCAAGAAGCTCAACACTGTCCGCGATCGGCACCTGCTCGATTGAGACGCTGCTCCCCACCTTCAACACTCCCTCTTTCCCCCACAGACACACAGCAGCAGCAGTGGGCATCATCTGCAAGGCGCACTGCAGCAACTTGATCAGGCTCCTCGGACTGGCAGCAGCTTCCAAACCCGCCACCTCCACCTCCCCCCGCAAGAAGGACGAGAGATGGCAGACATGGGGGGAGGGGAGGGGGAGGGGAGGGGAGGGGAGCGCCTGTCCCTGGAAATTCCCCCAGAGCCTCCCCGTGACAGTCCCAACTCGGACCAATGTCAGGCACACCTTCAGTACATCGGGAACAGCTCTCCCCCTCACTAGCTTGACTGTGTCCCTACCCTATTGGGGGGTGCTGCTGTGGTTCAAGATGGCAGCTCACCCCCCCCCCCCCACCTCCTCTATGTGGGCAATTACGGAAGAGGTAATAAATACTGTCCCAGATGGTAACGTCCACACCTTGTGTAAGAACATGCATGTAGTTGGTGGCAGCACTGAGATAGATGAGCATGTCAAGGGATATGGGCCCCAAGGTAGGAATATGGCGCTAGGCCATGGATCAGCCATGACCTCAGTGAATGGCCGTGCAGGCTCGAGGGGCTGAATGGCCTACTGCCGGGTCAATGTTCCCACGCCTTTCCCGCTCAGCTACAGACCGCCGTCTGCACTGAGGACACATGACGAAGGAGCTTGTTGAGATGGAAGTGACCACAATCGGCTGGGAGGGTGGGTTATCACTCCCTCCAATCTGCTCTGCCCTGCAACCTCGGGCCAGCACGGTGTTCAGGCTGAGACTGACCTCTTGTCAGCCCCTGCCCTGGGTAAGCTATGCCCTGGGTCATCACGGAAATTAATGACCAGGTAAGACTCCCCAGCAACGCATGAGCCACTTGACGAGAATAATTGTGATAAAACTGTGGACTCAAGTTCCAGTGAAACAGTTCGGAAACATTGATATAAAACTGTGCATCCCTTCTGATGCTCCCTCCTTGCACAGAGACATAGATGAATCTACGCGGGGGTTATGGTCAGAGTGAAAGCCTGGGGAGATAGTCCCATCGCCCCTGCCCACAGGGATCACTGAGCGGATTGTCCATGATCTGCTGCACCGTCATCACCCTTCCCCAGGTCCCTTCACTCACCTGCAGGAACATCTGAACCAGGAGCAGGAGTGGGCCGTCTGGCTCCCTCAGTGAGCCGGCCCTGCCGTTCAATAAGACCAGGGCTGATCTTATCACGGACTCAGCTCTCACCGTATCCCTTCATTCCTTTACTGCTCAAAACAAATCTCCCTTTGATTTCAAAACGTCTGCTGAAGTGGCGGCAACAACTTCCCTGGGCAGGGAATTCCATCGCTTCACAAGCCTCTGGGTGAAGACGCTCCTTCTCAATTCAGTCTGAAACCTGCTCCCTCTAACCTTGAGGTTATGCGGCCTTGTCCTAGTGTCACCTGGCAGAGAAAACATCCTCTCCACTTCCATCTTACCCATTCCCATCATCATTTGATATGTTTCTATAAGATCTTCTGAACTCCAATGAATATCATCTCAATCGACTCTGTCTCATAAGCCAAGCCCCTCAACTCCAGGGTCAACCTAGTGAACCTCCTCTGCACCCCCTCCAGTGCCAGTACACCCTTTCTCAAGTACGGAGACCAGAACTGTACGCAGTACTCCAGATGTAGCCTCACCAGCACCTCGTACAGCTGTAACATAACCTCTGCATAGAGCAACTGATTCACAACTTGTGAAGTCTCTGACTAATCAGTGAACAACCACAGCTTATGGCAGCAGATGGCGGGGGGGGTAAACAAACTGGCTCTCTTCCTGCTCCAGAGAGGACAGCATCTTCATTTCTGAAGATCCAATGGCTTCTGGACCTAATGTCCACACCCACATGCTGCCTTGCAGCCAATCACATCGCTGTTAGCAGGCGGGGGGGGGGGGTGGGGCTGTTGTCATCGACAGTCCACACAAACCAATCAGCTCCCAGTTGTCGGTTGAACCTCCATTGGTAACCCCCCCCCCACCACAATCCCTCGTTCCAGCCCCAGTTTGTCTGGAGTTACCTCTGCCACTGCCTGCACAGACAGCTGTGTAAACCACACTCACAATGAGGAACAGGCGACACGTTATTAAATAGTGCTGCTTCGTTCCTCCAATCGCAGGTTTTTTTTTGTTGGAAACACGTCCTTTTCCTGTTTTAGCACGCAACCAAATATTCGGGAGAATATTTTAAAAAAAGGGCCCGTCTATCTCCCGTCAACCCCCTGCCCCATTCAGAACTGAAGACATTTCAATCAGATCCCTTCCCTATCTCCGAAACACCAGGAGATATTGGCCCACTGCCCTCGAACTTTCCCCCTCGGACAATCCCTCCCTCCACCCCACCCCTCACAGCATTCTGGAAGGGATCTCCTCCGAGTGGAGAAGGAGGATTACATCGAGGTGTTTGAGGTCAGCAGACAGCGTTCCAGGGCCGAGAGGCTGTGGGAGCCGGACGGAGCGAAGGTTAAAAAAGGCGATCAGCAGAAGAATGTGAGGTGAGAGATGAGGATGCAGTAACGCCCCGATCTGACGTAGGGTTGGTGGGTGGGCCACGGAGTTTGAATGTAATTGAAGGTTCCGGAATGAAGAGTCTCGACTAAGCGATTGTCGGAGAAACCGAGCCGGCATTGCTCCCCTGCTGGGGTCTACATGTGGCTCCAGAGCCACAGCTATGTAGGTGACTGGCAGCATCCCTCTGAAATGGCCGAGCAAACTCCTCGTTTGCTCCAGAGTTTGCGTCAAAGAAATGACAGCAGGCGGACGAGCTGGCACTGACCGGGGTACAGGAGACGACAATGGCAGAAACAGCCCTGTCCACCCTGCCAAGTCCTCCTCACTACCATCCAGGGGAGCTCCCTGCCAGGATAACAGAGGGCTATCCAGCGATGGCCTGACAGAGTCACACTCAACAAATCCTACAGTTGATGTCCACTTTGTTCCACAAGGTTTCTGGACAACAGCAGGAGCTTTATCATCGGACTGCCGGCGAGAGATTCCAAGTGTCCCCAAAGCAGCTGTGTCTCTCCTTTTGGTGACACATATCCACAAAGCTCTGCCCTACACACAGAGACAAGATTATTTTATAGAAACTAAACAAAATATTTATCAATCACATGGACGATCGTCATCACATAGTTAAATTAGGTCATTATGAATTTACAAAGCCTGATGGAAGTCGATGTCCTGTGAAAACGTGTGAATGGATTACAGAAAGTGATCAGGATTCTTCATAGTTATCTGTGGATGGGAAGACATTAAGACAGAAGGGTTTTGCCTGCTGGAAATAGGGGATTCACAAAGCTACGCTAAAATGGAGGCAAAGAAATGGGGGAGTCACAGAGCTGGAGGGGAAGAGAATGGGAGATTCACATACCTACACTAATATGGAGGGGAAGAGAATGGGGGAGTCACATACCTACAGTAACATGGAGGGGAAGAGAATGGGGGAGTCACATACCTACAGTAACATGGAGGGGAAGAGAATGGGGGAGTCACATACCTACACTAATATGGAGGGGAAGAGAATGGGGGAGTCACATACCTACAGTAACATGGAGGGGAAGAGAATGGGGGAGTCACATACCTACACTAATATGGAGGGGAAGAGAATGGGGGAGTCACATACCTGCAGTAACATGGAGGGGAAGAGAATGGGGGAGTCACATACCTACACTAATATGGAGGGGAAGAGAATGGGGGAGTCACATACCTACACTAATATGGAGGGGAAGAGAATGGGGGAGTCACATACCTACACTAATATGGAGGGGAAGAGAATGGGGGAGTCACATACCTACACTAATATGGAGGGGAAGAGAATGGGGGAGTCACATACCTACAGTAACATGGAGGGGAAGAGAATGGGGGAGTCACATACCTACAGTAACATGGAGGGGAAGAGAATGGGGGAGTCACATACCTACAGTAACATGGAGGGGAAGAGAATGGGGGAGTCACATACCTACAGTAACATGGAGGGGAAGAGAATGGGGGAGTCACATACCTACACTAATATGGAGATAAGAGAATGGGGGAGTCACATACCTATACTAACATGGAGGGGAAGAGAATGGGGGAGTCACATACCTACAGTAACATGGAGGGGAAGAGAATGGGGGAGTCACATACCTACACTAATATGGAGGGGAAGAGAATGGGGGAGTCACATACCTACAGTAACATGGAGGGGAAGAGAATGGGGGAGTCACATACCTATACTAACATGGAGGGGAAGAGAATGGGGGAGTCACATACCTACAGTAATATGGAGGGGAAGAGAATGGGGGAGTCACATACCTACACTAATATGGAGGGGAAGAGAATGGGGGAGTCACATACCTACACTAACATGGTGGGGAAGAGAATGGGGGAGTCACATACCTACACTAACATGGAGGGGAAGAGAATGGGTGAGTCACATACCTACAGTAACATGGAGGGGAAGAGAATGGGTGAATCACATACCTACACTAATATGGAGGGGAAGAGAATGGGGGAGTCACATACCTACACTAACATGGAGGGGAAGAGAATGGGGGAGTCACATACCTACACTAATATGGAGGGGAAGAGAATGGGAGATTCACATACCTACACTAATATGGAGGGGAAGAGAATGGGGGAGTCACATACCTACAGTAACATGGAGGGGAAGAGAATGGGGGAGTCACATACCTACACTAACATGGAGGGGAAGAGAATGGGGGAGTCACATACCTACAGTAACATGGAGGGGAAGAGAATGGGGGAGTCACATACCTACACTAACATGGAGGGGAAGAGAATGGGGGAGTCACATACCTACACTAATATGGAGGGGAAGAGAATGGGGGAGTCACATACCTACAGTAACATGGAGGGGAAGAGAATGGGGGAGTCACATACCTACACTAACATGGAGGGGAAGAGAATGGGGGAGTCACATACCTCCAGTCACATGGAGGGGAAGAGAATGGGGGAGTCACATACCTCCAGTCACATGGAGGGGAAGAGAATGGGGGAGTCACATACCTACAGTAACATGGAGGGGAAGAGAATGGGGGAGTCACATACCTACACTAACATGGAGGGGAAGAGAATGGGGGTGTCACATACCTACACTAATATGGAGGGGAAGAGAATGGGGGAGTCACATACCTACACTAATATGGAGGGGAAGAGAATGGGGGAGTCACATACCTACACTAACATGGAGGGGAAGAGAATGGGGGAGTCACATACCTCCAGTCACATGGAGGGGAAGAGAATGGGGGAGTCACATACCTCCAGTCACATGGAGGGGAAGAGAATGGGGGAGTCACATACCTACAGTAACATGGAGGGGAAGAGAATGGGGGAGTCACATACCTACACTAACATGGAGGGGAAGAGAATGGGGGTGTCACATACCTACAGTAACATGGAGGGGAAGAGAATGGGGAGTCACATACCTACACTAATATGGAGGGGAAGAGAATGGGGGAGTCACATACCTACACTAACATGGAGGGGAAGAGAATGGGGGAGTCACATACCTACACTAATATGGAGGGGAAGAGAATGGGGGAGTCACATACCTACACTAATATGGAGGGGAAGAGAATGGGGGAGTCACATACCTACACTAACATGGTGGGGAAGAGAATGGGGGAGTCACATACCTACAGTAACATGGAGGGGAAGAGAATGGGGGAGTCACATACCTACACTAATATGGAGGGGAAGAGAATGGGGGAGTCACATACCTACAGTAACATGGAGGGGAAGAGAATGGGGGAGTCACATACCTCCAGTCACATGGAGGGGAAGAGAATGGGGGAGTCACATACCTACAGTAACATGGAGGGGAAGAGAATGGGGGAGTCACATACCTACAGTAACATGGAGGGGAAGAGAATGGGGGAGTCACATACCTACACTAACATGGTGGGGAAGAGAATGGGGGAGTCACATACCTACACTAACATGGAGGGGAAGAGAATGGGTGAGTCACATACCTACACTAATATGGAGGGGAAGAGAATGGGGGAGTCACATACCTACACTAATATGGAGGGGAAGAGAATGGGTGAGTCACATACCTACACTAATATGGAGGGGAAGAGAATGGGGGAGTCACATACCTACACTAATATGGAGGGGAAGAGAATGGGGGAGTCACATACCTACAGTAACATGGAGGGGAAGAGAATGGGGGAGTCACATACCTACACTAATATGGAGGGGAAGAGAATGGGGGAGTCACATACCTACACTAATATGGAGGGGAAGAGAATGGGGGAGTCACATACCTACACTAACATGGAGGGGAAGAGAATGGGGGTGTCACATACCTACAGTAACATGGAGGGGAAGAGAATGGGGGAGTCACATACCTCCAGTCACATGGAGGGGAAGAGAATGGGGGAGTCACATACCTACAGTAACATGGAGGGGAAGAGAATGGGGGAGTCACATACCTACAGTAACATGGAGGGGAAGAGAATGGGGGAGTCACATACCTACAGTAACATGGAGGGGAAGAGAATGGGGGAGTCACATACCTACACTAACATGGTGGGGAAGAGAATGGGGGAGTCACATACCTACACTAATATGGAGGGGAAGAGAATGGGTGAGTCACATACCTACAGTAACATGGAGGGGAAGAGAATGGGGGAGTCACATACCTACACTAATATGGAGGGGAAGAGAATGGGGGAGTCACATACCTACACTAATATGGAGGGGAAGAGAATGGGGGAGTCACATACCTACACTAATATGGAGGGGAAGAGAATGGGGGTGTCACATACCTACAGTAACATGGAGGGGAAGAGAATGGGGAGTCACATACCTACACTACCATGGAGGGGAAGAGAATGGGGGAGTCACATACCTACACTAATATGGAGGGGAAGAGAATGGGGGAGTCACATACCTACAGTAACATGGAGGGGAAGAGAATGGGGAGTCACATACCTACAGTAACATGGAGGGGAAGAGAATGGGGGAGTCACATACCTACACTAACATGGAGGGGAAGAGAATGGGGGTGTCACATACCTACAGTAACATGGAGGGGAAGAGAATGGGGAGTCACATACCTACACTACCATGGAGGGGAAGAGAATGGGGGAGTCACATACCTACACTAATATGGAGGGGAAGAGAATGGGGGAGTCACATACCTACAGTAACATGGAGGGGAAGAGAATGGGGAGTCACATACCTACAGTAACATGGAGGGGAAGAGAATGGGGGAGTCACATACCTCCAGTCACATGGAGGGGAAGAGAATGGGGGAGTCACATACCTACAGTAACATGGAGGGGAAGAGAATGGGGGAGTCACATACCTACAGTAACATGGAGGGGAAGAGAATGGGGGAGTCACATACCTACACTAACATGGTGGGGAAGAGAATGGGGGAGTCACATACCTACAGTAACATGGAGGGGAAGAGAATGGGTGAGTCACATACCTACAGTAACATGGAGGGGAAGAGAATGGGTGAGTCACATACCTACACTAATATGGAGGGGAAGAGAATGGGGGAGTCACATACCTACAGTAACATGGAGGGGAAGAGAATGGGGGAGTCACATACCTACACTAATATGGAGGGGAAGAGAATGGGGGAGTCACATACCTACACTAATATGGAGGGGAAGAGAATGGGGGAGTCACATACCTACACTAACATGGAGGGGAAGAGAATGGGGGTGTCACATACCTACAGTAACATGGAGGGGAAGAGAATGGGGAGTCACATACCTACACTACCATGGAGGGGAAGAGAATGGGGGAGTCACATACCTACACTAATATGGAGGGGAAGAGAATGGGGGAGTCACATACCTACACTAATATGGTGGGGAAGAGAATGGGGGAGTCACATACCTACAGTAACATGGTGGGGAAGAGAATGGGGGAGTCACATACCTACACTAATATGGAGGGGAAGAGAATGGGGGAGTCACATACCTACACTAATATGGTGGGGAAGAGAATGGGGGAGTCACATACCTACACTAATATGGAGGGGAAGAGAATGGGGGAGTCACATACCTACAGTAACATGGTGGGGAAGAGAATGGGGGAGTCACATACCTACAGTAATATGGAGGGGAAGAGAATGGGGGAGTCACATACCTACAGTAACATGGAGGGGAAGAGAATGGGGGAGTCACATACCTACACTAATATGGAGGGGAAGAGAATGGGGGAGTCACATACCTACACTAACATGGAGGGGAAGAGAATGGGGGTGTCACATACCTACAGTAACATGGAGGGGAAGAGAATGGGGAGTCACATACCTACACTACCATGGAGGGGAAGAGAATGGGGGAGTCACATACCTACAGTAACATGGTGGGGAAGAGAATGGGGGAGTCACATACCTACACTAATATGGAGGGGAAGAGAATGGGGGAGTCACATACCTACACTAATATGGAGGGGAAGAGAATGGGGGAGTCACATACCTACACTACCATGGAGGGGAAGAGAATGGGGGAGTCACATACCTACACTAATATGGTGGGGAAGAGAATGGGGGAGTCACATACCTACAGTAACATGGTGGGGAAGAGAATGGGGGAGTCACATACCTACACTAATATGGTGGGGAAGAGAATGGGGGAGTCACATACCTACGTTAACATGGAGGGGAAGAGAATGGGGGAGTCACATACCTACACTAATATGGTGGGGAAGAGAATGGGGGAGTCACATACCTACGTTAACATGGTGGGGAAGAGAATGGGGGAGTCACATACCTACACTAATATGGTGGGGAAGAGAATGGGGGAGTCACATACCTACGTTAACATGGAGGGGAAGAGAATGGGGGAGTCACATACCTACACTAATATGGTGGGGAAGAGAATGGGGGAGTCACATACCTACGTTAACATGGTGGGGAAGAGAATGGGGGAGTCACATACCTACACTAATATGGAGGGGAAGAGAATGGGGGAGTCACATACCTACACTAATATGGTGGGGAAGAGAATGGGGGAGTCACATACCTACACTAATATGGAGGGGAAGAGAATGGGGGAGTCACATACCTACAGTAACATGGTGGGGAAGAGAATGGGGGAGTCACATACCTACAGTAACATGGAGGGGAAGAGAATGGGGGAGTCACATACCTACACTAATATGGAGGGGAAGAGAATGGGGGAGTCACATACCTACACTAATATGGAGGGGAAGAGAATGGGGGAGTCACATACCTACACTAACATGGAGGGGAAGAGAATGGGGGTGTCACATACCTACAGTAACATGGAGGGGAAGAGAATGGGGAGTCACATACCTACACTACCATGGAGGGGAAGAGAATGGGGGAGTCACATACCTACACTAATATGGAGGGGAAGAGAATGGGGGAGTCACATACCTACACTAATATGGAGGGGAAGAGAATGGGAGAGTCACATACCTACACTAATATGGAGGGGAAGAGAATGGGGGAGTCACATACCTACAGTAACATGGAGGGGAAGAGAATGGGGGAGTCACATACCTACAGTAACATGGAGGGGAAGAGAATGGGGGAGTCACATACCTACAGTAACATGGAGGGGAAGAGAATGGGGGTGTCACATACCTACAGTAACATGGAGGGGAAGAGAATGGGGGAGTCACATACCTACACTAATATGGAGGGGAAGAGAATGGGGGAGTCACATACCTACAGTAACATGGAGGGGAAGAGAATGGGGGAGTCACATACCTACACTAACATGGAGTGGAAGAGAATGGGGGAGTCACATACCTACACTAATATGGAGGGGAAGAGAATGGGGGAGTCACATACCTACAGTAACATGGAGGGGAAGAGAATGGGGGAGTCACATACCTACAGTAACATGGAGGGGAAGAGAATGGGGGAGTCACATACCTACACTAATATGGAGGGGAAGAGAATGGGGGAGTCACATACCTACACTAACATGGAGGGGAAGAGAATGGGGGAGTCACATACCTACAGTAACATGGAGGGGAAGAGAATGGGGGAGTCACATACCTACACTAATATGGAGGGGAAGAGAATGGGGGAGTCACATACCTACAGTAACATGGAGGGGAAGAGAATGGGGGAGTCACATACCTACAGTAACATGGAGGGGAAGAGAATGGGGGAGTCACATACCTACAGTAATATGGAGGGGAAGAGAATGGGGGAGTCACATACCTACACTAACATGGTGGGGAAGAGAATGGGGGAGTCACATACCTACACTAATATGGAGGGGAAGAGAATGGGGGAGTCACATACCTACAGTAATATGGAGGGGAAGAGAATGGGGGAGTCACATACCTGCACTAATATGGAGGGGAAGAGAATGGGGGAGTCACATACCTACACTAATATGGAGGGGAAGAGAATGGGGGAGTCACATACCTACAGTAACATGGAGGGGAAGAGAATGGGGGAGTCACATACCTCCACTAATATGGAGGGGAAGAGAATGGGGGAGTCACATACCTACACTAATATGGAGGGGAAGAGAATGGGGGAGTCACATACCTACACTAATATGGAGGGGAAGAGAATGGGGGAGTCACATACCTACACTAATATGGAGGGGAAGAGAATGGGTGAGTCACATACCTACAGTAACATGGAGGGGAAGAGAATGGGGGAGTCACAAACCTACAGTAACATGAAGGGGAAGAAAATGGGGGAGTCACATACCTACAGTAATATGGAGGGGAAGAGAATGGGGGAGTCACATACCTCCACTAATATGGAGGGGAAGAGAATGGGGGAGTCACATACCTACACTAATATGGAGGGGAAGAGGATGGGGAGTCACATACCTACACTAATATGGAGGGGAAGAGAATGGGAGAGTCACATACCTACACTAATATGGAGGGGAAGAGAATGGGGGAGTCACATACCTACACTAATATGGAGGGGAAGACAATGGGGGAGTCACATACCTACACTGACATGGAGGGGAAGAGAATGGGGGAGTCACATACCTACAGTAACATGGAGGGGAAGAGAATGGGGGAGTCACATACCTACACTAATATGGAGGGGAAGAGAATGGGGGAGTCACATTCCTACAGTAACATGGAGTGGAAGAGAATGGGGGAGTCACATACCTACACTAATATGGAGGGGAAGAGAATGGGGGAGTCACATACCTACACTAACATGGAGGGGAAGAGAATGGGTGAGTCACATACCTACAGTAACATGGAGGGGAAGAGAATGGGGGAGTCACATACCTACAGTAATATGGAGGGGAAGAGAATGGGGGAGTCACATACCTACACTAATATGGAGGGGAAGAGAATGGGGGAGTCACATACCTACACTAATATGGAGGGGAAGAGAATGGGGGAGTCACATTCCTACAGTAACATGGAGTGGAAGAGAATGGGGGAGTCACATACCTACACTAATATGGAGGGGAAGAGAATGGGGGAGTCACATACCTACAGTAACATGGAGTGGAAGAGAATGGGGGAGTCACATACCTACACTAATATGGAGGGGAAGAGAATGGGGGAGTCATATACCTACAGTAACATAGAGGGGAAGAGAATGGGGGAGTCACATACCTACACTAATATGGAGGGGAAGAGAATGGGGGAGTCACATACCTACACTAATATGGAGGGGAAGAGAATGGGGGAGTCACATACCTACACTAATATGGAGGGGAAGAGAATGGGGGAGTCACATACCTACACTAATATGGAGGGGAAGAGAATGGGGGAGTCACATACCTACAGTAACATGGAGGGGAAGAGAATGGGTGAGTCACATACCTACACTAATATGGAGGGGAAGAGAATGGGGGAGTCACATACCTACACTAATATGGAGGGGAAGAGAATGGGGGAGTCACATACCTACACTAATATGGAGGGGAAGAGAATGGGGGAGTCATATACCTACAGTAACATAGAGGGGAAGAGAATGGGGGAGTCACATACCTACACTAATATGGAGGGGAAGAGAATGGGGGAGTCACATACCTACACTAATATGGAGGGGAAGAGAATGGGGGAGTCACATACCTACACTAATATGGAGGGGAAGAGAATGGGGGAGTCACATACCTACACTAATATGGAGGGGAAGAGAATGGGGGAGTCACATACCTACACTAATATGGAGGGGAAGAGAATGGGGGAGTCACATACCTACAGTAACATGGAGGGGAAGAGAATGGGGGAGTCACATACCTACACTAACATGGAGGGGAAGAGAATGGGGGAGTCACATACCTACACTAATATGGAGGGGAAGAGAATGGGGGAGTCACATACCTACACTAATATGGAGGGGAAGAGAATGGGGGAGTCACATACCTACACTAATATGGAGGGGAAGAGAATGGGGGAGTCACATACCTACACTAATATGGAGGGGAAGAGAATGGGGGAGTCACATACCTACACTAATATGGAGGGGAAGAGAATGGGGGAGTCACATACCTACAGTAACATGGAGGGGAAGAGAATGGGGGAGTCACATACCTACAGTAATATGGAGGGGAAGAGAATGGGGGAGTCACATACCTACACTAATATGGAGATAAGAGAATGGGAGATTCACATACCTACAGTAATATGGAGGGGAAGAGAATGGGGGAGTCACATACCTACACTAATATGGAGGGGAAGAGAATGGGGGAGTCACATACCTACAGTAACATGGAGGGGAAGAGAATGGGGGAGTCACATACCTACACTAATATGGAGGGGAAGAGAATGGGGGAGTCACATACCTACAGTAACATGGAGGGGAAGAGAATGGGGGAGTCACATACCTACACTAACATGGAGGGGAAGAGAATGGGGGAGTCACATACCTACAGTAACATGGAGGGGAAGAGAATGGGGGAGTCACATACCTACACTAATATGGAGGGGAAGAGAATGGGGGAGTCACATACCTACACTAATATGGAGGGGAAGAGAATGGGGGAGTCACATACCTACACTAATATGGAGGGGAAGAGAATGGGGGAGTCACATACCTACAGTAACATGGAGGGGAAGAGAATGGGGGAGTCACATACCTACACTAATATGGAGGGGAAGAGAATGGGGGAGTCACATACCTACACTAATATGGAGGGGAAGAGAATGGGGGAGTCACATACCTACACTAATATGGAGGGGAAGAGAATGGGGGAGTCACATACCTACAGTAATATGGAGGGGAAGAGAATGGGGGAGTCACATACCGACACTAATATGGAGGGGAAGAGAATGGGGGAGTCACATACCTACACTAATATGGAGGGGAAGAGAATGGGGGAGTCACATACCTACACTAATATGGAGGGGAAGAGAATGGGGGAGTCACATACCTACAGTAACATGGAGGGGAAGAGAATGGGGGAGTCACATACCGACACTAATATGGAGGGGAAGAGAATGGGGGAGTCACATACCTACACTAATATGGAGGGGAAGAGAATGGGGGAGTCACATTCCTACAGTAACATGGAGTGGAAGAGAATGGGGGAGTCACATACCTACACTAATATGGAGGGGAAGAGAATGGGGGAGTCACATACCTACAGTAACATGGAGTGGAAGAGAATGGGGGAGTCACATACCTACACTAATATGGAGGGGAAGAGAATGGGGGAGTCACATACCTACACTAACATGGAGTGGAAGAGAATGGGGGAGTCACATACCTACACTAATATGGAGGGGAAGAGAATGGGGGAGTCACATACCTACACTAATATGGAGGGGAAGAGAATGGGGGAGTCACATACCTACACTAACATGGAGGGGAAGTAAGGCAATGGGAGCGGGAGGGAGTTTAACTGGGTTGTGGGCAAGGCTATCAGTCCTGTCTGGAAAGGACAAATCCCTGTGACTGTGGCTATAGGGGAATTTAGATGTTCAGTTCCACTCGGCTCCATCTTTGAGATACAGTCAGCCTCCCCCTCCACTGAGATGTTCTCTCTGTCTGGTAACAGCTCAAGCCTTCAGCTGATACTGCAGTAAGTCCTTTGGTAGTGGAATGTTCAACCCTTGAGAGCCCACTGCGTCCTGAAGGAGAAGTAAAGTATGGAATGGAGCTCTCTGTGGCATTTAAACTGGCTCACTACCGTTCAGACAACATCTTAGACACCAGCATGGATCTCCGGATATGTTCTGCCCCACCAGATACAAGCGACATAACCTAAGCCCCACCTTCAACTCCTGAAAGAATGCAAAAGATTCAAGGGGTATGTTCAAACAAGGAAGTGGATGTGGGGTGTGGGGTGGGGGGGCAGTGATTAATGGGAACAAACAGGGGAAGTGGGTTACGTTGGAAAGCTTGCTGAGTCCTGCCTGAGAGGCTGAGGGGTCAACTTTCATTCTCGTTCGGGGTGGTACTGTCCAGAGGTGAGGGGTGAACCCACCCAGGGGAAAGGACTGTGAGGGTGTGTCAGGTCCTCAGAGGGTATAGGCCAATGCTCGACATGGAGAGAGAGGGTGGGAGACCCACACTGTCAACTCACACAGCCTCCCTGACAGCAGCCCCCGGGGAGATATCAGTCCAGGGAACAGCGAGCTCCCTCGGTGTGAGATGTGAGCCACGCTGTACACTGCCTGACCCACGTTCCCAGATAAAGGGGCAGCTCTTTGTTCTGAAACACAGCAACACGTCAGCTCCCTTCTACCTGGGCCACGGGTCACCAGCCAGGTAAACATCACACGCCCAGTGGCTGGGCAGGGCAAAACGACAGCTGGCACAGACCTGGGAGGGTGGCACTCAGTGAAAACTGAGGAGGAGAACAAGGAGGCTGGAGGGACAGGGAGGTGTTAACCCCCGCAGCCCCCACCCGACCGTCACCAGGAACAGGGTCAATGTCACTGTCCAGCACAGACACTGGGCTCCTGCTGGGGACAGGGGGGGTGGGACAGGGAGGTGTTAACCCCCGCAGCCCCCACCCGACTGTCACCAGGAACAGGGTCAATGTCACCGTCCAGCACAGACACTGGGCTCCTGCTGGGGACAGGGGGGGTGGGACAGGGCGGTGTTAACCCCCGCAGCCCCCACCCGACCGTCACCAGGAACAGGGTCAATGTCACCGTCCAGCACAGACACTGGGCTCCTGCTGGGGACAGGGGGGGTGGGACAGGGCGGTGTTAACCCCCGCAGCCCCCACCCGACCGTCACCAGGAACAGGGTCAATGTCACCGTCCAGCACAGACACTGGGCTCCTGCTGGGGACAGGGGGGGTGGGACAGGGCGGTGTTAACCCCCGCAGCCCCCACCCGACCGTCACCAGGAACAGGGTCAATGTCACCGTCCAGCACAGACACTGGGCTCCTGCTGGGGACAGGGGGGGTGGGACAGGGCGGTGTTAACCCCCGCAGCCCCCACCCGACCGTCACCAGGAACAGGGTCAATGTCACCGTCCAGCACAGACACTGGGCTCCTGCTGGGGACAGGGGGAGTGGGACAGGGCGGTGTTAACCCCCGCAGCCCCCACCCGACCGTCACCAGGAACAGGGTCAATGTCACCGTACAGCACAGACACTGGGCTCCTGCTGGGGACAGGGACGGGGGGGTGGGACAGGGCGGTGTTAACCCCCGCAGCCCCCACCCGAGCGTCACCAGGAACAGGGTCAATGTCACCGTCCAGCACAGACACTGGGCTCCTGCTGGGGACAGGGGGGTGGGACAGGGAGGTGTTAACCCCCGCAGCCCCCACCCGACCGTCACCAGGAACAGGGTCAATGTCACCGTCCAGCACAGACACTGGGCTCCTGCTGGGGACAGGGGGGGTGGGACAGGGCGGTGTTAACCCCCGCAGCCCCCACCCGACCGTCACCAGGAACAGGGTCAATGTCACCGTCCAGCACAGACACTGGGCTCCTGCTGGGGACAGGGACGGGGGGGTGGGACAGGGCGGTGTTAACCCCCGCAGACCCCACCCGACCGTCACCAGGAACAGGGTCAATGTCACCGTCCAGCACAGACACTGGGCTCCTGCTGGGGACAGGGCTGTGTTAACCCCCGCAGCCCCCACCCGACCGTCACCAGGAACAGGGTCAATGTCACCGTCCAGCACAGACACTGGGCTCCTGCTGGGGACAGGGGGGGTGGGACAGGGCTGTGTTAACCCCCGCAGCCCCCACCCGACCGCCACCAGGAACAGGGTCAATGTCACCGTCCAGCACAGACACTGGGCTCCTGCTGGGGACAGGGCTGTGTTAACCCCCGCAGCCCCCACCCGACCGTCACCAGGAACAGGGTCAATGTCACCGTCCATCACAGACACTGGGCTCCTGCTGGGGACAGGGAGGGTGGGACAGGGCGGTGTTAACCCCCGCAGCCCCCACCCGACCGTCACCAGGAACAGGGTCAATGTCACCGTCCAGCACAGACACTGGGCTCCTGCTGGGGAAAGGGACGGGGGGGAGGGACAGGGAGGTGTTAACCCCCGCAGCCCCCACCCGACCGTCACCAGGAACAGGGTCAATGTCACTGTCCAGCACAGACACTGGGCTCCTGCTGGGGAAAGGGACGGGGGGGAGGGACAGGGCGGTGTTAACCCCCGCAGCCCCCACCCGACTGTCACCAGGAACCGGGTCAATGTCACCGTCCAGCACAGACACTGGGCTCCTGCTGGGGAAAGGGACGGGGGGGGAGGGACAGGGCCGTGTTAACCCCCGCAGCCCCCACCCGACCGTCACCAGGAACAGGGTCAATGTCACCGTCCAGCACAGACACTGGGCTCCTGCTGGGGACAGGGGTGAGAGGGGGGTGGGACAGGGCGGTGTTAACCCCCGCAGCCCCCATCCGACTGTCACCAGGAACAGGGTCAATGTCACCGTCCAGCACAGACACTGGGCTCCTGCTGGGGACAGGGACGGGGGGGGAGGGACAGGGCGGTGTTAACCCCCGCAGCCCCCACCCGACCGTCACCAGGAACAGGGTCAATGTCACCGTCCAGCACAGACACTGGGCTCCTGCTGGGGACAGGGACGGGGGGGGAGGAACAGGGAGGTGTTAACCCCCGCAGCCCCCACCCGACCGTCACCAGGAACAGGGTCAATGTCACCGTCCATCACAGACACTGGGCTCCCACTGTGAGAGGGTCAGCACCGAGGGAGCCCCGCACTGTGGGAGGGTCAGATCTGAGGGAGCCCCGCCCTGTGGGAGGGTCAGTGCTGAGGGAGCCCCGCCCTGTGGGAGGGTCAGTGCTGAGGGAGCCCCGCACTGTGGGAGGGTCAGTGCTGAGGGAGCCCGCACTGTGGGAGGGTCAGTGCTGAGGGAGCCCCGCACTGTGGGAGGGTCAGTGCTGAGGGAGCCCCGCACTGTGGGAGGGTCAGCGCCGAGGGAGCCCCGCACTGTGGGAGGGTCAGTGCTGAGGGAGCCCCGCACTGTGGGAGGGTCAGCGCCGAGGGAGCCCCGCACTGTGGGAGGGTCAGTGCTGAGGGAGACCCGCACTGTGGGAGGGTCAGCGCCGAGGGAGCCCCGCACTGTGGGAGGGTCAGCGCTGAGGGAGCCCCGCACTGTGGGAGGGTCAGTGCTGAGGGAGCCCCGCACTGTGGGAGGGTCAGTGCTGAGGGAGCCCCGCACTGTGGGAGGGTCAGTGCTGAGGGAGCCCCGCACTGTGGGAGGGTCAGTGCTGAAGGAGCCCCGCACTGTGGGAGGGTCAGCGCTGAGGGAGCCCCGCACTGTGGGAGGGTCAGTGCTGAGGGAGCCCCGCACTGTGGGAGGGTCAGCGCTGAGGGAGCCCCGCACTGTGGGAGGGTCAGTGCTGAGGGAGCCCCGCACTATGGGAGGGTCAGTGCTGAGGGAGCCCCGCACTGTTGGAGGGTCAGTGCCGAGGGAGCCCCGCACTGTGGGAGGGTCAGCACCGAGGGAGCCCCGCAATGTGAGAGGGTCAGCGCCGAGGGAGCCCCGCACTGTGGGAGGGTCAGTGCCGAGGGAGCCCCGCACTGTGGGAGGGTCAGCGCCGAGGGGAGCCCCGCACTGTGGGAGGGTCAGTGCTGAGGGAGCCCCGCACTGTGGGAGGGTCAGCGCCGAGGGAGCCCCGCACTGTGGGAGGGTCAGTGCTGAGGGAGCCCCGCACTGTGGGAGGGTCAGTGCTGAGGGAGCCCCGCACTGTGGGAGGGTCAGCGCCGAGGGAGCCCCGCACAGTGGGAGGGTCAGTGCCGAGGGAGCCCCGCACTGTGGGAGGGTCAGCGCTGAGGGAGCCCCGCACTGTGGGAGGGTCAGCACTGAGGGAGCCCCGCACTGTGGGAGGGTCAGCGCTGAGGGAGCCCCGCACTGTGGGAGGGTCAGTGCCGAGGGAGCCCCGCACTGTGGGAGGGTCAGTGCCGGGGGAGCCCCGCACTGTGGGAGGGTCAGTGCCGGGGGAGCCCCGCACTGTGGGAGGGTCAGTGCCGAGGGAGCCCCGCACTGTGGGAGGGTCAGTGCCGAGGGAGCCCCGCACTGAGGGAGGGTCAGTGCTGAGGGAGCCCCGCACTGTGGGAGGGTCAGTGCTGAGGGAGCCCCGCACTGTGGGAGGGTCAGTGCTGAGGGAGCCCCGCACTGTGGGAGGGTCAGTGCTGAGGGAGCCCCGCACTGTGGGAGGGTCAGCGCTGAGGGAGCCCCGCACTGTGGGAGGGTCAGTGCTGAGGGAGCCCCGCACTGTGGGAGGGTCAGTGCCGATGGAGCCCCGCACTGTGGGAGGGTCAGTGCTGAGGGAGCCCCGCACTGTGGGAGGGTCAGTGCTGAGGGAGCCCCGCACTGTGGGAGGGTCAGCGCTGAGGGAGCCCCGCACTGTGGGAGGGTCAGCGCTGAGGGAGCCCCGCGCTGTGGGAGGGTCAGCGCTGAGGGAGCCCCGCACTGTGGGAGGGTCAGCGCTGAGGGAGCCCCGCGCTGTGGGAGGGTCAGCGCTGAGGGAGCCCCGCACTGTGGGAGGGTTAGCGCTGAGGGAGCCCCGCACTGTGGGAGGGTCAGTGCTGAGGGAGCCCTGCACTGAGGGAGGGTCAGCACCGAGGGAGCCCCGCACTGTGGGAGGGTCAGTGCTGAGGGAGCCCCGCACTGTGGGAGGGTCAGCGCTGAGGGTGCCCCGCACTGTGGGAGGGTCAGTGCCGATGGAGCCCCGCAATGTGGGAGGGTCAGTGCTGAGGGAGCCCCGCACTGTGGGAGGGTCAGTGCTGAGGGAGCCCCGCAATGTGGGAGGGTCAGCGCTGAGGGAGCCCCGCACTGTGGGAGGGTCAGTGCTGAGGGAGCCCCGCACTGTGGGAGGGTCAGTGCCGATGGAGCCCCGCAATGTGGGAGGGTCAGTGCTGAGGGAGCCCCGCACTGTGGGAGGGTCAGTGCTGAGGGAGCCCCGCACTGTGGGAGGGTCAGCGCTGAGGGAGCCCCGCGCTGTGGGAGGGTCAGCGCTGAGGGAGCCCCGCACTGTGGGAGGGTTAGTGCTGAGGGAGCCCCGCACTGTGGGAGGGTCAGCGCTGAGGGAGCCCCGCACTGTGGGAGGGTCAGCACCGAGGGAGCCCCGCACTGTGGGAGGGTCAGCGCTGAGGGAGAGACTGGCACTGACCAAGCTGCTGGAGCAGCCCAGGCACTGTGATGGGATGGCCGAGTGGGAACAAGGGAGTTGAGCCGTCCAGCAGGCGAGGTGGGGTGAGGCACTGTCACAGAGCCAACCAGGATGTTCCTGCAGAACGCCAGGATGTTTCTGATGGCAATCTCCGTCAATGGTCGGCTCAGCCGATGGTCATCTCAGTCAATGCTTATCTGTGATCTCAGCCAGATAGCAACAGGGAGGTTTCTTTGATGGTTCGAATGAGTCCCGTATAAATCTGCAGACGTGGGCTGCACAGACACAGTGCCCACTCGCTGGACATCCACATACAGAGAATTCCGGACCATGTCTCTGGGGCTGGAGCTGGCGTGCGTGCTGCTGATCCTGGGCACGGCCCGGGCAATGATTCCCATCCAGTGCGGAACGCCGGCCCACGTGGAGAGCGGGGAGTGCTGCCCCACCTTCTGGGGCGACGGCTCACCGTGCGGATCAGCCTCGGGCCGGGGGGTGTGCCAGGACGTCACGGGGGAGACCCCGCAGGAGCGGGCAGAGCGGGAGAGGGTGCACCGCAACTCGCGGGACTTCCGCCTGTGGTGGCCCACCTACTTCTTCAGGCGTCTGTGCGTGTGCCGGGGGAACTTTGGTGGCGCCGACTGTGGGGAGTGCGCCCACGGCTGGCGGGGGGCATGGTGCCAGGCCAGGCACATAGTCATCCGCCGGGACATCTCCGCCCTGCCCCTGGCCCAACAGCGACTTTTCGTGCAAAGGCTGCACCAGGCGAAGGTCACTCTCAGTCAGCGCTACGTCATCTATGCCAGCAGGAGTTACACACCCGGCTCTGCCATGACCTTCCGCCGTGCCAGCGTCTACAACATCGCTGCCTTCATGCACTACATCTGCTTCAAGGTGGTCAGCGTGGATTCCAATGTGACCTTTGCGCACCGCAGCACGTCCTTCCTGAGCTGGCACCGGGTTTTTTCCATCCACCTGGAGAACGAGATCCGCAACATCACCGGGGACCAGGATTTCTCCCTGCCGTATTGGAGCTGGGCCGGTAAAACCCACTGTGACGTCTGCACCGACAACCTCTTCGGGGCCAGTCTCCCAGACGGGCAATTCTCCCCGGGTTCTGTATTCAGCAGATGGAGGGTAAGGAGGGGCACAGCTCAGGAGGGGCACCCACGGGACAAGGCAGGGAAAATGGATAAGGGACCAGCAATGACCAACAAGTCCCTGTGCAATGGGAGAACGGGCAACGTTTCAGCAGCTCACTGCGAGAGAGCTGGGCGTCCCTTTGGGGAGGGGAGGGTTCCGTCTGGGTCTCTCCCCGACCCACTCCCCCACCCCCATCAATGTTACAGGGGTTGGAGTGTCTCGACAAGTGTTATGTCAGTTTTACTCTGTATCTGACCCCGTGCTGTCCCTGTCCCTGGGATGGGGGGGACGGTGTAGAGGGAGCTTTACTCTGTATCTGACCCCGTGCTGTCCCTGTCCCTGGGATGGGGGTGACGGTGTAGAGGGAGCTTTACTCTGTATCTAACCCCGTGCTGTCCCTGTCCCTGGGATGGGGTGGACAGTGTAGAGGGAGCTTTACCCTGTATCTAACCCCGTGCTGTCCCTGTCCCTGGGATGGAGGGACAGTGTAGAGGGAGCTTTACTCTGTATCTGACCCCGTGCTGTCCCTGTCCCTGGGATGGAGGGACAGTGTAGAGGGAGCTTTACTCTGTATCTAACCCCGTGCTGTCCCTGTCCCTGGGATGGAGGGACAGTGTAGAGGGAGCTTTACTCTGTATCTAACCCTGTGCTGTCCCTGTCCCTGGGATGGGGGGGGGGACAGTGTAGAGGGAGCTTTACTCTGTATCTAACCCCATGCTGTCCCTGTCCCTGGGATGGGGGAGACAGTGTAAAGGGAGCCTTACTCTGTATCTAACCCCGTGCTGTCCCTGTCCCTGGGATGGGGGGACAGTGTAGAGGGAGCTTTACTCTGTATCTAACCCCGTGCTGTCCCTGGGACTGTTTGATGGGGGACAGTGTAGAGGGAGCTTTACTCTGTATCTAACCCCGTGCTGTCCCTGTCCCTCGGATGGGGGGGGACGGTGTAGAGGAAGCTTTACTCTGTATCTAACCCCGTGCTGTCCCTGTCCCTGGGCTGGGGGGGACAGTGTAGAGGGAGCTTTACTCTGTATCTAACCCCGTGCTGTCCCTGTCCCTGGGATGGGGTGGACAGTGTAGAGGGAGCTTTACCCTGTATCTAACCCCGTGCTGTCCCTGTCCCTGGGATGGAGGGACAGTGTAGAGGGAGCTTTACTCTGTATCTGACCCCGTGCTGTCCCTGTCCCTGGGATGGAGGGACAGTGTAGAGGGAGCTTTACTCTGTATCTAACCCCGTGCTGTCCCTGTCCCTGGGATGGAGGGACAGTGTAGAGGGAGCTTTACTCTGTATCTAACCCTGTGCTGTCCCTGTCCCTGGGATGGGGGGGGGACAGTGTAGAGGGAGCTTTACTCTGTATCTAACCCCATGCTGTCCCTGTCCCTGGGATGGGGGAGACAGTGTAAAGGGAGCCTTACTCTGTATCTAACCCCGTGCTGTCCCTGTCCCTGGGATGGGGGGACAGTGTAGAGGGAGCTTTACTCTGTATCTAACCCCGTGCTGTCCCTGGGACTGTTTGATGGGGGACAGTGTAGAGGGAGCTTTACTCTGTATCTAACCCCGTGCTGTCCCTGTCCCTCGGATGGGGGGGGACGGTGTAGAGGAAGCTTTACTCTGTATCTAACCCCGTGCTGTCCCTGTCCCTGGGCTGGGGGGGACGGTGTAGAGGAAGCTTTACTCTGTATCTAACCCCGTGCTGTCCCTGTCCCTGGAATGGGGGGGACAGTGTAGAGAGAGCTTTACTCTGTATCTAACCCCGTGCTGTCCCTGTCCCTGGGCTGGCTGAGACTCTCTCTGGATTTCCCTCAGACGTACTGCTCTGACGATGGAGACCACCAATGGGATTTCAGGTTGGTTTGCCCGTCTGTGCCCGGGGGACCCATCTTCCGTTTTAACCGTCTCGATGAGCGGTTCGAGCGGTTGCCCAGCTTGGACGATGTGCACGCCTGTCTCAACATCAGCAGCTTTGACACTGCACCTTACACCGTCCTGGCACTGAACTCTTTTCGCAATGCATTGGAAGGTACGTCACAGAGGGAGTGCGGAGAGGTTGTGTGCGCTCGCAAAGGGGAAAGGGGGAGGGCGGGCTCCCTGTCCTGACGCTGCCCAGAGAATAGTCTTTTCACCCCCACACACCCGGCCTCCATTCGCAAATTTGCAGATGAACACTAAAGTCGGTGGAGTGGTGGACAGTGTGGGAGATTGTTGCAGGGGGACTTGGATAAACTGCAGGATTGGGCTGAGAGGTGGCAAATGCAGCTAAATGTGAGATGATTCACTTTGGGAAGAATAACAGGAAGGCAGAGTACTGGGTCAATGGAAATATTCTTGGGAATGTTGGTGTTCAGAGGGATCTCGGTGTCCATGTACATAGATCCCTGAAAGTTGCCGCCCAGGTGGATAGTGCTGTTGAGAAGGCAGACGGTGTGTTCGGTTTCATTGGGAGAGGGATTGAGTTCCGGAACCGCGATATCATGCTGCAACTATACAAAACGCTGGTGTGTCCCGCACTTGGAATATTGTGTACAGTTCTGGTCGCCCCATTACAGGAAGGAGGTGGAAAAGGTGCAGAGGAGATTTACCAGGATGTTGCCTGGTCTGGAGGGAAGCTCTTATGAGGAAAGGCTGAGAGACTTGGGTCTGTTCTCATTGGAGAGAAGGGGGGATTTGATAGAGACGTACAAGATGAGCAGAGGATTAGATAGGGTAGACAGAGAGAGTCTTTTTCCTAGGATGATGATGTCAGCTGGTACGAGGGGGACATAACTACAAATTGAGGGGTGATAGATTTAAGACAGATGTCAGAGGCAGGTTCTTTACTCAGAGAGTGGTAAGGGCGTGGAATGCCCTACCTGCTAATGTAGTCAACCCAGCCACATTAGGGAGATTTAACCAATCCTTAGATAAGCACATGGATGATGATGGGATAGTGTAGGGGGAACGGGCTGAGATTAGTTCACAGGTCAGCGCAACATCGAGGGCCGAAGGGCCTGTTCTGCGCTGTGAGGCACTTTGAGAGTGAGAAACGTGGGTCAGAGGCCACTGTGGTAACCTTAAATTGGGGTAATTACGGAGGAATGAGCACAGAGCTCACCGGGAGTGGGGTGCGAAAGGTGTTTTAG
Organism: Chiloscyllium plagiosum; assembly: GCF_037043375.1. NCBI lineage: Eukaryota > Metazoa > Chordata > Chondrichthyes > Orectolobiformes > Hemiscylliidae > Chiloscyllium > Chiloscyllium plagiosum. The sequence continues at coordinate 16,920 of NW_028270299.1, read as the reverse complement.
CAGCGAAGTTGGTTGGGAAACACTGACAGATTTTTAAGAAAATCATTCCTGGCTCTCAGCAAAGATTTCTGCCCACCCCCCCCCCCCCCCCCGTGTGAAAGAACGATTGTGGGAAGGCAATCTGCCAACCAATGAATGAGTCAACAGATCGAATTTATTGTCCCGTGTCCCGAGGCACAGTGAAAAGCTTTGTCTCGCGATTCAAAGAGAAAAGATTTGAGGCTGCTTTCGTTTTAGTGATTTGCCCCAAGCCTTATTCTCCCAGAGGTCAGGTCTCTTCAAGCAGTGGTGGGTGGGCTGAGTTAAATGAAGGGGGAGGACTGGCGAAGTTTTAAAAGCACAACCCTCCCCCCCCCCACCCGCCAAAACCCCTCGAAAAAGAGACTGAAAGACAATTTTGAGGGTGAGAAAAAACCTTGAGAGTAAACTTGCAAGTAAGATAAAAATGGACTGCAAGAGCTTCTTTACATGCGTAAAGAAGGAAGCCCCTTAGACAAGGTGGGGTGGCAACGTTGGAGTTTAGTCTGAAGGATGTAAAAGTAAATAACATGATCAAAGGGGATATCATGCTTGACAAATTGACAAATTGCTTAACAGATTGACTGGGACTCTTCCACGAGGTAACGAGGAGGGTAGATAAAGGGGAGGCAGTGTGTGTAATACAGTAGGGATTTTCAGAATGCATTTGACAAGGGGCCACTCACTTGGCTGCTGGGTATGATTGAAACCTGGTGGTGTTTGGGGGGGCAGTGTATGGGCACGGAGAGAGGATTGGTTAGCCAATAGAAAACAGAGAGTTGGGATGCAGGGAGCCACTGTCGGGACAGCACCCTGTAACTAGTGCAGTCCCAGAGGGATCAGTGCTGGATCCACCTTTATTTCCCATCGCTGTCAATGACCTGGGTGAGGAAAGCGAACGTATTACCGCCAAGTTTAAAGTGGAGGGAAGGCAAGTGGTGAGACTGACACTCAGAGACTGCAGCGGGATAGGGATCGGAGGGTGGGTACAAATCTCAGCAGATGGATTATAATGTGGGAATTATTCCATCATTAATACTGAGGGTTGCGCGCTGTGGCAGGAAAAATAGAAGAACTGAATATTACATAAATGGTGAAACGCTGCAGAACACGGAGATTTCAGAGTCCTGGCCCATGAATCGCGAAAAGCTAATGCCCAAGTTCAGCGGGGAACAGGGAAGGCGAGTGGAATACTGGCCTTCATTTCCAAGGGAATGGAGTGTAAAAGCAGGGAGATTTTACTAAAACTGTACACAGCACTGGTCAGACCACAGCTGGAATACAGGGAACAGGTTTGGGGCCCTGTATCCAAGCAGAGATAGACTGGGTATTGGAGGCAGTCCAGAGAAGGATCACTCAGCTGCTCCCAGGGATGGACGGACTGTCTTACCGGGGAGAGGTTGAGTAGGTTGGGGCCTGTATTCATTGGGATTTAGAAGACCCAGAGCCATCCTGATTGAAGATTCACAGGGAGGGACATGACAGGGGGAGATGTGGAGATGTTATTTCCACCCACCCCCTGCCACCGGCGCCTCGCGTGGGAGAGTCTAGGACCAGTGGGACATCATCTCAGAATGAGGGGGTCACCCATCGAAGACAGGGACAAGGGGGAATTTCTTCTCTCTCTGAGGGGAGTGGGTCCGTGAGATTCTTTCGTGCAGAGGGCTGGGATATTCAGTATATTGAAGGTTGAGAGAGAGAGAGAGAGAGATTGTCAATCAGGTAGGGTATCAGTGGTGGGCGGGGGGAGGGTGGATGGACATGGGAAGCAATGGACCAAAAGGCTGGTATCCAGCTGAGTTGAGACGTCTCTGACCCATCTCCCAAACCTCGATCAGCCTGGGGAATTGAGGAGGGCTGGTTGGAGTGGGGGGTGGGATGGGGGGGGATTGGGCGCTGCTGTTTGTCTGCCTCCATTCTCGGTTTGACCCGTTCTCTCTCTCTCTCTCTCTCTCTCTCTCCTTCTCTGGCAGGTTCCTTAGACCCACAGAATCCAAGCAATATCAAGATCGGCATGCACATCCTCATGCACATCTACTGCGGTGGTACCCTGGGCAACATCTTCCAGACCACCAACGACCCACTTTTCCCACCCATGCACGTCTTCGTTGACAAGTGAGTGCGCGGTCACCCCCTTGGCAAGCCGCGGCACAGTGCACACAGACCCAACAACTTCCCCTGACGCGGGCGGTCACTGAAACGCTCGCCAGGGTGGGCGCCCGACTGTCGCTTCGGAAAACCCACCCGGGAGATCCCTGCTCACATGCCCCCCGCCCATCCTCTCCCACTGTATCTCTCACCTGCCTGAGCTCCCGCGACAGGGAAATCAACCCCCCCCCCCCCACTCTTACTGGAGGCAGCGCCAAGCGCTCAAGACTCTACCGAGGTTCGGCAAGTTCCCCAGCTGAGCGGCCACTTCGAGCGAAGCTATCGGGAAATGCAGAGTGGCGTGAAGCCATCCTTATGTACACACACACACATATGTACAGGCAAGACATAAATCAATATGGGGGTTATGGTCAGAGGGAGAGACTGGCAAGATCGTCCAATCGCCCCTGCCCACAGGGATCACTGAGCAGATTGTCCATGAACTGCTGCACCGTCATCACCCTTCCCCAGGTCCCTTCACTCACCTGCAGGAGGCGCTGAGCGACTAACCCCCAAAGGTATACCCCGAATCTACACCCCAATCTATACCCCCAATCGACACCCCATCAACACCCCCAATCTTCACCACATCAACATCCCAATATACACCCCATCAACACCCCAATCTATACCCCATCAACGCCCCAATCTATACCCCATCAACATCCCAATCTACACCCCATCAACACCCCCAATCGACACCCCATCAACACCCCCACTCTATACCCCATCAACATCCCAATCTATACCCCATCAACATCCCAATCTATACCCCATCAACATCCCAATCTATACCCCATCAACACCCCCAATCTATACCCCATCAACACCCCCAATCTATACCCCATCAACATCCCAATCTATACCCCATCAACACCCCAATCTATACCCCATCAACACCCCAATCGACACCCCATCAACACCCCCAATCTTCACCACATCAACACCCCCAATCTATACCCCATCGACACCCCCAATCTACACCCCATCAACACCCCCAATCTATACCCCATCAACATCCCAATCTATACCCCATCAACATCCCAATCTATACCCCATCAACACCCCCAATCTATACCCCATCAACATCCCAATCTATACCCCATCAACACCCCAATCTATACCCCATCAACACCCCAATCTACACCCCATCAACATCCCAATCTACACCCCATCAACACCCCAATCTACACCCCATCAACATCCCAATCTATACCCCATCAACACCCCAATCTATACCCCATCAACACCCCAATCTACACCCCATCAACATCCCAATCTACACCCCATCAACACCCCCAATCTATACCCCATCAACACCCCCAATCTACACCCCATCAACACCCCAATCTACACCCCATCAACATCCCAATCTATACCCCATCAACACCCCAATCTACACCCCATCAACACCCCAATCTACACCCCATCAACATCCCAATCTACACCCCATCAACACCCCAATCTACACCCCATCAACACCCCAATCTACACCCCATCAACATCCCAATCTACACCCCATCAACACCCCAATCTACACCCCATCAACACCCCAATCTATACCCCATCAACACCCCCAATCTACACCCCATCAACATCCCAATCTACACCCCATCAACACCCCCAATCTACACCCCATCAACATCCCAATCTATACCCCATCAACACCCCCAATCTACACCCCATCAACACCCCAATCTACACCCCATCAACACCCCCAATCTACACCCCATCAACATCCCAATCTACACCCCATCAACATCCCAATCTACACCCCATCAACATCCCAATCTACACCCCATCAACACCCCCAATCTACACCCCATCAACACACCAATCTACACCCCATAAACACCCCAATCTACACCCCATCAACATCCCAATCTACACCCCATCAACATCCCAATCTATACCCCATCAACACCCCAATCTACACCCCATCAACACCCCAATCTACACCCCATCAACATCCCAATCTATACCCCATCAACACCCCAATCTACACCCCATCAACACCCCAATCTACACCCCATCAACATCCCAATCTATACCCCATCAACACCCCAATCTACACCCCATCAACACCCCAATCTACACCCCATAAACACCCCAAACTACACCCCATCAACATCCCAATCTACACCCCATCAACACCCCAATCTACACCCCATCAACACCCCCAATCTACACCCCATCAACACCCCAATCTACACCCCATCAACATCCCAATCTACACCCCATCAACACCCCAATCTATACCCCATCAACACCCCAATCTACACCCCATCAACACCCACATCTACACCCCATCAACATCCCAATCTACACCCCATCAACATCCCAATCTACACCCCATCAACATCCCAATCTACACCCCATCAACACCCCAATCTACACCCCATCAACATCCCAATCTACACCCCATCAACACCCCCAATCTACACCCCATCAACACCCCAATCTATACCCCATCAACACCCCAATCTACACCCCATCATATCCCAATCTACACCCCATCAACATCCCAATCTACACCCCATCAACATCCCAATCTACACTCCATCAACACCCCAATCTACACCCCATCAACATCCCAATCTACACCCCAACAACACCCCAATCTATATCCCATCAACACCCCAATCTACACCCCATCAACACCCCAATCTACACCCCATCAACACCCCAATCTACACCCCATCAACACCCCAATCTACACCCCATCAACACCCCAATCTACACCCCATCAACACCCCAATCTATACCCCATCAACACCCCAATCTACACCCCATCAACACCCCAATCTACACCCCATCAACACCCCAATCTACACCCCATCAACACCCCAATCTACACCCCATCAACACCCCAATCTATACCCCATCAACACCCCAATCTATATCCCATCAACACCCCAATCTAAACCCCATCAACACCCCAATCTACACCCCATCAACACCCCAATCTACACCCCATCAACACCCCAATCTACACCCCATCAACACCCCAATCTACACCCCATCAACACCCCAATCTACACCCCATCAACACCCCAATCTATACCCCATCAACACCCCAATCTACACCCCATCAACACCCCAATCTACACCCCATCAACATCCCAATCTACACCCCATCAACACCCCAATCTACACCCCATCAACATCCCAATCTACACCCCATCAACACCCCAATCTACACCCCATCAACACCCCAATCTACACCCCATCAACACCCCAATCTATACCCCATCAACACCCCCAATCTACACCCCATCAACACCCCAATCTACACCCCAACAACACCCCCAATCTACACCCCATCAACACCCCAATCTACACCCCATCAACACCCCAATCTATACCCCATCAACACCCCAATCTACACCCCATCAACATCCCAATCTACACCCCATCAACACCCCAATCTACACCCCATCAACACCCCAATCTACACCCCATCAACACCCCAATCTACACCCCATCAACATCCCAATCTACACCCCATCAACACCCCAATCTACACCCCATCAACACCCCAATCTACACCCCATCAACACCCCAATCTACACCCCATCAACATCCCAATCTACACCCCATCAACACCCCAATCAACACCCCATCAACACCCCAATCTATACCCCATCAACATCCCAATCTACACCCCATCAACATCCCAATCTACACCCCATCAACACCCCAATCTACACCCCATCAACACCCCAATCTATACCCCATCAACATCCCAATCTACACCCCATCAACATCCCAATCTACACCCCATCAACACCCCAATCAACACCCCATCAACACCCCAATCTATACCCCATCAACACCCCAATCTATACCCCATCAACACCCCCAATCTATACCCCATCAACATCCCAATCTACACCCCATCAACATCCCAATCTATACCCCATCAACACCCCAATCTACACCCCATCAACACCCCAATCAACACCCCATCAACATCCCAATCTACACCCCATCAACACCCCAATCTACACCCCATCAACACCCCAATCTACACCCCATCAACACCCCCAATCTACACCCCATCAACATCCCAATCTACACCCCATCAACATCCCAATCTATACCCCATCAACATCCCAATCTACACCCCATCAACATCCCAATCTACACCCCATCAACACCCCAATCTACACCCCATCAACATCCCAATCTACACCCCATCAACACCCCAATCTATACCCCATCAACACCCCAATCTACACCCCATCAACACCCCAATCTATACCCCATCAACACCCCAATCTATACCCCATCAACACCCCAATCTACACCCCATCAACACCCCAATCTACACCCATCAACATCCCAATCTATACCCCATCAACACCCCAATCTACACCCCATCAACACCCCAATCTACACCCCATCAACATCCCAATCTACACCCCATCAACATCCCAATCTACACCCCATCAACACCCCAATCTATACCCCATCAACACCCCAATCTACACCCCATCAACACCCCAATCTACACCCCATCAACACCCCAATCTACACCCCATCAACATCCCAATCTACACCCCATCAACATCCCAATCTACACCCCATCAACACCCCAATCTATACCCCATCAACACCCCAATCTACACCCCATCAACACCCCAATCTACACCCCATCAACATCCCAATCTACACCCCATCAACATCCCAATCTACACCCCATCAACATCCCAATCTACACCCCATCAACACCCCAATCTACACCCCATCAGCATCCCAATCTACACCCCATCAACATCCCAATCTACACCCCATCAACACCCCAATCTACACCCCATCAACACCCCAATCTACACCCCATCAACACCCCAATCTACACCCCATCAACATCCCAATCTACACCCCATCAACATCCCAATCTACACCCCATCAACATCCCAATCTACACCCCATCAACACCCCAATCTACACCCCATCAACATCCCAATCTACACCCCATCAACATCCCAATCTACACCCCATCAACACCCCAATCTACACCCCATCAACACCCCAATCTATACCCCATCAACACCCCCAATCTACACCCCATCAACACCCCAATCTATACCCCATCAACATCCCAATCTACACCCCATCAACATCCCAATCTACACCCCATCAACACCCCAATTTACACCCCATCAACACCCCAATCTACACCCCATCAACACCCCAATCTATACCCCATCAACACCCCAATCTACACCCCATCAACATCCCAATCTACACCCCATCAACACCCCAATCTACACCCCATCAACACCCCAATCTACACCCCATCAACACCCCAATCTATACCCCATCAACACCCCAATCTACACCCCATCAACATCCCAATCTACACCCCATCAACACCCCAATCTACACCCCATCAACACCCCAATCTACACCCCATCAACACCCCAATCTACACCCCATCAACATCCCAATCTACACCCCATCAACACCCCAATCAACACCCCATCAACACCCCAATCTATACCCCATCAACATCCCAATCTACACCCCATCAACATCCCAATCTACACCCCATCAACACCCCAATCTACACCCCATCAACACCCCAATCTATACCCCATCAACATCCCAATCTACACCCCATCAACATCCCAATCTACACCCCATCAACACCCCAATCAACACCCCATCAACACCCCAATCTATACCCCATCAACACCCCAATCTATACCCCATCAACACCCCCAATCTATACCCCATCAACATCCCAATCTACACCCCATCAACATCCCAATCTATACCCCATCAACACCCCAATCTACACCCCATCAACACCCCAATCAACACCCCATCAACATCCCAATCTACACCCCATCAACACCCCAATCTACACCCCATCAACACCCCAATCTACACCCCATCAACACCCCCAATCTACACCCCATCAACATCCCAATCTACACCCCATCAACATCCCAATCTATACCCCATCAACACCCCAATCTACACCCCATCAACCCCCCAATCTACACCCCATCAACACCCCAATCTACACCCCATCAACACCCCAATCTATACCCCATCAACACCCCCAATCTACACCCCATCAACATCAAATCTACACCCCATCAACACCCCAATCTACACCCCATCAACACCCCAATCTACACCCCATCAACACCCCCAATCTATACCCCATCAACATCCCAATCTACACCCCATCAACACCCCAATCTACACCCCATCAACACCCCAATCTACACCCCATCAACACCCCAATCTATACCCCATCAACATCCCAATCTACACCCCATCAACATCCCAATCTACACCCCAATCTATACCCCCAATCTACACCCCATCAACACCCCAATCTACACCCCATCAACACCCCCAATCTACACCCCATCAACACCCCAATCTACACCCCATCAACACCCCAATCTACACCCCATCAACACCCCAATCTACACCCCATCAACATCCCAATCTATACCCCATCAACACCCCCAATCTACACCCCATCAACACCCCAATCTACACCCCATCAACACCCCCAATCTACACCCCATCAACACCCCAATCTACACCCCATCAACACCCCAATCTACACCCCATCAACATCCCAATCTACACCCCATCAACACCCCAATCTACACCCCATCAACACCCCAATCTATACCCCATCAACACCCCCAATCTACACCCCATCAACACCCCAATCTACACCCCATCAACACCCCAATCTACACCCCATCAACACCCCAATCTACACCCCATCAACATCCCAATCTATACCCCATCAACACCCCCAAACTACACCCCATCAACACCCCAATCTACACCACATCAACACCCCAATCTATACCCCATCAACACCCCAATCTACACCCCATCAACACCCCAATCTACACCCCATCAACACCCCAATCTATACCCCATCAACATCCCAAACTACACCCCATCAACATCCCAATCTACACCCCATCAACATCCCAATCTATACCCCATCAACACCCCAATCTACACCCCATCAACACCCCAAACTACACCCCATCAACACACCAATCTACACCCCATCAACACCCCAATCTATACCCCATCAACACCCCAGACTACACCCCATCAACATCCCAATCTACACCCCATCAACATCCCAATCTATACCCCATCAACATCCCAAACTACACCCCATCAACACCCCAATCTACACCCCATCAACATCCCAATCTACACCCCATCAACACCCCAATCTACACCCCATCAACATCCCAATCTACACCCCATCAACACCCCAATCTACACCCCATCAACACCCCAATCTATACCCCATCAACACCCCAATCTACACCCCATCAACATCCCAATCTATACCCCATCAACATCCCAATCTACACCCCATCAACACCCCAATCTACACCCCATCAACATCCCAATCTAGACCCCATCAACATCCCAATCTACACCCCATCAACATCCCAATCTACACCCCATCAACATCCCAATCTATACCCCATCAACATCCCAAACTACACCCCATCAACACCCCCAATCTACACCCCATCAACACCCCAATCTATACCCCATCAACACCCCCAATCTACACCCCATCAACACCCCAATCTACACCCCATCAACACCCCCAATCTACACCCCATCAACACCCCAATCTACACCCCATCAACACCCCAATCTACACCCCATCAACACCCCCAATCTACACCCCATCAACACCCCAATCTATACCCCATCAACACCCCCAATCTACACCCCATCAACATCCCAATCTACACCCCATCAACACCCCAATCTATACCCCATCAACACCCCAATCTATACCCCATCAACACCCCAATCTACACCACATCAACACCCCAATCTACACCCCATCAACATCCCAATCTACACCCCATCAACATCCCAATCTATACCCCATCAACATCCCAATCTATACCCCATCAACACCCCAATCTATACCCCATCAACACCCCAATCTACACCCCATCAACACCCCAATCTACACCCCATCAACATCCCAATCTACACCCCATCAACACCCCAATCTACACCCCATCAACACCCCAATCTACACCCCATCAACACCCCAAACTATACCCCATCAACACCCCAATCTACACCCATCAACACCCCAATCTACACCCCATCAACACCCCAAACTACACCCCATCAACACCCCCAATCTACACCTCATCAACACCCCCAATCTACACCCCATCAACACCCCAATCTATACCCCATCAACATCCCACTCTACACCCCATCAACATCCCAATCTACACCCCATCAACATCCCCAATCGACACCCCATCAACACCCCAATCTATACCCCATCAACACCCCAATCTATACCCCATCAACACCCCAATCTACACCCCATCAACATCCCAATCTACACCCCATCAACACCCCAATCTACACCCCATCAACACCCCAATCTACACCCCATCAACACCCCAATCTACACCCCATCAACACCCCAATCTATACCCCATCAACACCCCCAATCTACACCCCATCAACACCCCAATCTATACCCCATCAACATCCCAATCTACACCCCATCAACATCCCAATCTACACCCCATCAACATCCCAATCTACACCCCAATCTACACCCCATCAACATCCCAATCTACACCCCATCAACACCCCAATCTACACCCCATCAACACCCCAATCTACACCCCATCAACACGCCAATCTACACCCCATCAACACCCCAATCTATACCCCATCAACACCCCCAATCTACACCCCATCAACACCCCAATCTATACCCCATCAACATCCCAATCTACACCCCATCAACATCCCAATCTACACCCCATCAACACCCCAATCTACACCCCATCAACATCCCAATCTACACCCCATCAACATCCCAATCTACACCCCAAAAACATCCCAATCTACACCCCATCAACATCCCAATCTACACCCCATCAACACCCCAATCTACACCCCATCAACACGCCAATCTACATCCCATCAACACCCCAAACTACACCCATCAACACCCCAATCTAGACCCCATCAACACCCCAATCTACACCCCATCAACATCCCAATCTACACCCCATCAACACCCCAATCTTCACCCCATCAACATCCCAATCTACACCCCATCAACGTCCCAATCTACACCCCATCAACACCCCAATCTACACCCCATCAACACCCCAATCTACACCCCATCAACACCCCAATCTACACACCATCAACACCCCAATCTACACCCCATCAACACCCCAATCTACACCCCATCAACACCCCAATCTACACCCCATCAACATCCCAATCTATACCCCATCAACACCCCAATCTACACCCCATCAACATCCCAATCTACACCCCATCAACATCCCAATCTACACACCATCAACACCCCAATCTACACACCATCAACACCCCAATCTACACCCCATCAACACCCCAATCTACACCCCATCAACACCCCAATCTACACCCCATCAACATCCCAATCTATACCCCATCAACACCCCAATCTACACCCCATCAACATCCCAATCTACACCCCATCAACATCCCAATCTAGACACCATCAACACCCCAATCTACACCCCATCAACATCCCAATCTACACCCCATCAACACCCCAATCTACACCCCATCAACACCCCAATCTATACCCCATCAACACCCCCAATCTACACCCCATCAACATCAAATCTACACCCCATCAACACCCCAATCTACACCCCATCAACACCCCAATCTACACCCCATCAACACCCCCAATCTATACCCCATCAACATCCCAATCTACACCCCATCAACACCCCAATCTACACCCCATCAACACCCCAATCTACACCCCATCAACACCCCAATCTATACCCCATCAACATCCCAATCTACACCCCATCAACATCCCAATCTACACCCCAATCTATACCCCCAATCTACACCCCATCAACACCCCAATCTACACCCCATCAACACCCCCAATCTACACCCCATCAACACCCCAATCTACACCCCATCAACACCCCAATCTACACCCCATCAACACCCCAATCTACACCCCATCAACATCCCAATCTATACCCCATCAACACCCCCAATCTACACCCCATCAACACCCCAATCTACACCCCATCAACACCCCCAATCTACACCCCATCAACACCCCAATCTACACCCCATCAACACCCCAATCTACACCCCATCAACATCCCAATCTACACCCCATCAACACCCCAATCTACACCCCATCAACACCCCAATCTATACCCCATCAACACCCCCAATCTACACCCCATCAACACCCCAATCTACACCCCATCAACACCCCAATCTACACCCCATCAACACCCCAATCTACACCCCATCAACATCCCAATCTATACCCCATCAACACCCCCAAACTACACCCCATCAACACCCCAATCTACACCACATCAACACCCCAATCTACACCCCATCAACACCCCAATCTAGACCCCATCAACACCCCAATCTACACCCCTTCAACACCCCAATCTATACCCCATCAACATCCCAAACTACACCCCATCAACATCCCAATCTACACCCCATCAACATCCCAATCTATACCCCATCAACACCCCAATCTACACCCCATCAACACCCCAAACTACACCCCATCAACACACCAATCTACACCCCATCAACACCCCAATCTATACCCCATCAACACCCCAAACTACACCCCATCAACATCCCAATCTACACCCCATCAACATCCCAATCTAGACCCCATCAACATCCCAATCTACACCCCATCAACATCCCAATCTACACCCCATCAACACCCCAATCTACACCCCATCAACACCCCAATCTACACCCCATCAACACCCCAATCTACACCCCATCAACACCCCAATCTATACCCCATCAACATCCCAATCTACACCCCATCAACATCCCAATCTATACCCCATCAACATCCCAAACTACACCCCATCAACACCCCCAATCTACACCCCATCAACACCCCAATCTATACCCCATCAACACCCCCAATCTACACCCCATCAACACCCCAATCTACACCCCATCAACACCCCCAATCTACACCCCATCAACACCCCAATCTACACCCCATCAACACCCCAATCTACACCCCATCAACACCCCCAATCTACACCCCATCAACACCCCAATCTATACCCCATCAACACCCCCAATCTACACCCCATCAACATCCCAATCTACACCCCATCAACACCCCAATCTATACCCCATCAACACCCCAATCTATACCCCATCAACACCCCAATCTACACCCCATCAACACCCCAATCTACACCCCATCAACACCCCAATCTATACCCCATCAACATCCCAAACTACACCCCATCAACATCCCAATCTACACCCCATCAACATCCCAATCTATACCCCATCAACACCCCAATCTACACCCCATCAACACCCCAAACTACACCCCATCAACACCCCAATCTACACCCCATCAACACCCCAATCTATACCCCATCAACACCCCAAACTACACCCCATCAACATCCCAATCTACACCCCATCAACATCCCAATCTATACCCCATCAACATCCCAAACTACACCCCATCAACACCCCAATCTACACCCCATCAACATCCCAATCTACACCCCATCAACACCCCAATCTACACCCCATCAACATCCCAATCTACACCCCATCAACACCCCAATCTACACCCCATCAACACCCCAATCTATACCCCATCAACACCCCAATCTACACCCCATCAACATCCCAATCTATACCCCATCAACATCCCAATCTACACCCCATCAACACCCCAATCTACACCCCATCAACATCCCAATCTAGACCCCATCAACATCCCAATCTACACCCCATCAACATCCCAATCTACACCCCATCAACATCCCAATCTATACCCCATCAACATCCCAAACTACACCCCATCAACACCCCCAATCTATACCCCATCAACACCCCCAATCTACACCCCATCAACACCCCAATCTACACCCCATCAACACCCCCAATCTACACCCCATCAACACCCCAATCTACACCCCATCAACACCCCAATCTACACCCCATCAACACCCCCAATCTACACCCCATCAACACCCCAATCTATACCCCATCAACACCCCCAATCTACACCCCATCAACATCCCAATCTACACCCCATCAACACCCCAATCTATACCCCATCAACACCCCAATCTATACCCCATCAACACCCCAATCTACACCCCATCAACACCCCAATCTACACCCCATCAACATCCCAATCTACACCCCATCAACATCCCAATCTATACCCCATCAACATCCCAATCTATACCCCATCAACACCCCAATCTATACCCCATCAACACCCCAATCTACACCCCATCAACACCCCAATCTACACCCCATCAACATCCCAATCTACACCCCATCAACACCCCAATCTACACCCCATCAACACCCCAATCTACACCCCATCAACACCCCAATCTATACCCCATCAACACCCCAATCTATACCCCATCAACACCCCCAATCTATACCCCATCAACATCCCAATCTACACCCCATCAACATGCCAATCTATACCCCATCAACACCCCAATCTACACCCCATCAACACCCCAATCAACACCCCATCAACATCCCAATCTATACCCCATCAACACCCCAATCTACACCCCATCAACACCCCAATCAACACCCCATCAACATCCCAATCTACACCCCATCAACACCCCTATCTACACCCCATCAACACCCCAATCTACACCCCATCAACACCCCCAATCTACACCCCATCAACATCCCAATCTACACCCCATCAACATCCCAATCTATACCCCATCAACACCCCAATCTACACCCCATCAACCCCCCAATCTACACCCCATCAACACCCCAATCTACACCCCATCAACACCCCAATCTATACCCCATCAACACCCCCAATCTACACCCCATCAACATCAAATCTACACCCCATCAACACCCCAATCTACACCCCATCAACACCCCAATCTACACCCCATCAACACCCCCAATCTATACCCCATCAACATCCCAATCTACACCCCATCAACACCCCAATCTACACCCCATCAACACCCCAATCTACACCCCATCAACACCCCAATCTATACCCCATCAACATCCCAATCTACACCCCATCAACATCCCAATCTACACCCCAATCTATACCCCCAATCTACACCCCATCAACACCCCAATCTACACCCCATCAACATCCCCAATCTACACCCCATCAACACCCCAATCTACACCCCATCAACACCCCAATCTACACCCCATCAACACCCCAATCTACACCCCATCAACATCCCAATCTATACCCCATCAACACCCCCAATCTACACCCCATCAACACCCCAATCTACACCCCATCAACACCCCCAATCTACACCCCATCAACACCCCAATCTACACCCCATCAACACCCCAATCTACACCCCATCAACATCCCAATCTACACCCCATCAACACCCCAATCTACACCCCATCAACACCCCAATCTATACCCCATCAACACCCCCAATCTACACCCCATCAACACCCCAATCTACACCCCATCAACACCCCAATCTACACCCCATCAACACCCCAATCTACACCCCATCAACATCCCAATCTATACCCCATCAACACCCCCAAACTACACCCCATCAACACCCCAATCTACACCACATCAACACCCCAATCTATACCCCATCAACACCCCAATCTACACCCCATCAACACCCCAATCTACACCCCATCAACACCCCAATCTATACCCCATCAACATCCCAAACTACACCCCATCAACATCCCAATCTACACCCCATCAACATCCCAATCTATACCCCATCAACACCCCAAACTACACCCCATCAACATCCCAATCTACACCCCATCAACATCCCAATCTATACCCCATCAACATCCCAAACTACACCCCATCAACACCCCAATCTACACCCCATCAACATCCCAATCTACACCCCATCAACACCCCAATCTACACCCCATCAACATCCCAATCTACACCCCATCAACACCCCAATCTACACCCCATCAACACCCCAATCTATACCCCATCAACACCCCAATCTACACCCCATCAACATCCCAATCTATACCCCATCAACATCCCAATCTACACCCCATCAACACCCCAATCTACACCCCATCAACATCCCAATCTAGACCCCATCAACATCCCAATCTACACCCCATCAACATCCCAATCTACACCCCATCAACATCCCAATCTATACCCCATCAACATCCCAAACTACACCCCATCAACACCCCCAATCTACACCCCATCAACACCCCAATCTATACCCCATCAACACCCCCAATCTACACCCCATCAACACCCCAATCTACACCCCATCAACACCCCCAATCTACACCCCATCAACACCCCAATCTACACCCCATCAACACCCCAATCTACACCCCATCAACACCCCCAATCTACACCCCATCAACACCCCAATCTATACCCCATCAACACCCCCAATCTACACCCCATCAACATCCCAATCTACACCCCATCAACACCCCAATCTATACCCCATCAACACCCCAATCTATACCCCATCAACACCCCAATCTACACCCAATCAACACCCCAATCTACACCCCATCAACACCCCCAATCTACACCCCATCAACACCCCAATCTACACCCCATCAACACCCCAATCTACACCCCATCAACACCCCAATCTACACCCCATCAACATCCCAATCTATACCCCATCA